>NC_092092.1:75212588-75252418 GCF_045679555.1 Salvelinus alpinus
GTCACTGTATTAGACAGAGACAGGCCCTCTCATACTGTCACTGTATTAGACAGAGACAGGCCCTCCTCTCTCATACTGTCACTGTATTAGACAGAGACAGGCCCCCCTCTCATACTGTCACTGTATTAGACAGAGACAGGCCCTCCTCTCATACTGTCACTGTATTAGACAGAGACAGGCCCTCCTCTCATACTGTCACTGTATTAGACAGAGACAGGCCCTCTCATACTGTCACTGTATTAGATAGAGACAGGCCCTCTCATACTGTCACTGTATTAGACAGAGACAGGCCCTCTCATACTGTCACTGTATTAGACAGAGACAGGCCCTCCTCTCTCATACTGTCACTGTATTAGACAGAGACAGGCCCTCCTCTCATACTGTCACTGTATTAGACAGAGACAGGCCCTCTCATACTGTCACTGTATTAGATAGAGACAGGCCCTCTCATACTGTCACTGTATTAGACAGAGACAGGCCCTCTCATACTGTCACTGTATTAGACAGAGACAGGCCCTCCTCTCTCATACTGTCACTGTATTAGACAGAGACAGGCCCTCCTCTCATACTGTCACTGTATTAGACAGAGACAGGCCCTCCTCTCATACTGTCACTGTATTAGACAGAGACAGGCCCTCCTCTCATACTGTCACTGTATTAGACAGAGACAGGCCCTCCTCTCATACTGTCACTGTATTAGACAGAGACAGGCCCTCCTCTCATACTGTCACTGTATTAGACAGAGACAGGCCCTCCTCTCATACTGTCACTGTATTAGACAGAGACAGGCCCTCCTCTCATACTGTCACTGTATTAGACAGAGACAGGCCCTCCTCTCTCATACTGTCACTGTATTAGACAGAGACAGGCCCTCCTCTCATACTGTCACTGTATTAGACAGAGACAGGCCCTCCTCTCATACTGTCACTGTATTAGACAGAGACAGGCCCTCCTCTCACACTGTCACTGTATTAGACAGAGACAGGCCCTCCTCTCATACTGTCACTGTATTAGACAGAGACAGGCCCTCCTCTCATACTGTCACTGTATTAGACAGAGACAGGCCCTCCTCTCTCATACTGTCACTGTATTAGACAGAGACAGGCCCTCCTCTCATACTGTCACTGTATTAGATAGAGACAGGCCCTCTTCTCATACTATCACTGTATTAGATAAAGACAGGCCCTCTTCTCATACTGTCACTGTATTAGATAGAGACAGGCCCTCTTCTCATACTGTCACTGTATTAGACAGAGACAGGCCCTCCTCTCATACTGTCACTGTATTAGACAGAGACAGGCCCTCCTCTCATACTGTCACTGTATTAGACAGAGACAGGCCCTCCTCTCTCATACTGTCACTGTATTAGACAGAGACAGGCCCTCCTCTCACACTGTCACTGTATTAGATAGAGACAGGCCCTCTTCTCATACTATCACTGTATTAGATAGAGACAGGCCCTCTTCTCATACTGTCACTGTATTAGATAGAGACAGGCCCTCTTCTCATACTGTCACTGTATTAGATAGAGACAGGCCCTCTTCTCATACTGTCACTGTATTAGATAGAGACAGGCCCTCCTCTCATACTGTCACTGTATTAGATAGAGACAGGCCCTCTTCTCATACTGTCACTGTATTAGATAGAGACAGGCCCTCCTCTCATACTGTCACTGTATTAGACAGAGACAGGCCCTCCTCTCATACTGTCACTGCATTAGATAGAGACAGGCCCTCGTCTCATACTGTCACTGTATTAGATAGAGACAGGCCCTCTTCTCATACTATCACTGTATTAGATAGAGACAGGCCCTCTTCTCATACTGTCACTGTATTAGATAGAGACAGGCCCTCCTTTCATACTGTCACTGTATTAGACAGAGACAGGCCCTCCTCTCATACTGTCACTGCATTAGATAGAGACAGGCCCTCCTCTCATACTGTCACTGTATTAGATAGAGACAGGCCCTCTTCTCATACTGTCACTGTATTAGATAGAGACAGGCCCTCTTCTCATACTGTCACTGCATTAGATAGAGACAGGCCCTCCTCTCATACTGTCACTGTATTAGATAGAGACAGGCCCTCCTCTCATACTGTCACTGTATTAGATAGAGACAGGCCCTCTTCTCATACTGTCACTGTATTAGACAGAGACAGAACCTCCTCTCATACTGTCACTGTATTAGACAGAGACAGGCCCTCCTCTCATAATGTCACTAGATTAGATAGATACAGGCCCTCCTCTCATACTGTCACTGTATTAGACAGAGACAGGCCCTCTTCTCATACTATCACTGTATTAGATAGAGACAGGCCCTCTTCTCATACTGTCACTGTATTAGACAGAGACAGGCCCTCCTCTCATACTGTCACTGTATTAGACAGAGACAGGCCCTCCTCTCTCATACTGTCACTGTATTAGACAGAGACAGGCCCTCCTCTCACACTGTCACTGTATTAGATAGAGACAGGCCCTCTTCTCATACTATCACTGTATTAGATAGAGACAGGCCCTCTTCTCATACTGTCACTGTATTAGATAGAGACAGGCCCTCTTCTCATACTGTCACTGTATTAGATAGAGACAGGCCCTCTTCTCATACTGTCACTGTATTAGATAGAGACAGGCCCTCCTCTCATACTGTCACTGTATTAGATAGAGACAGGCCCTCTTCTCATACTGTCACTGTATTAGATAGAGACAGGCCCTCCTCTCATACTGTCACTGTATTAGACAGAGACAGGCCCTCCTCTCATACTGTCACTGCATTAGATAGAGACAGGCCCTCGTCTCATACTGTCACTGTATTAGATAGAGACAGGCCCTCTTCTCATACTATCACTGTATTAGATAGAGACAGGCCCTCTTCTCATACTGTCACTGTATTAGATAGAGACAGGCCCTCCTTTCATACTGTCACTGTATTAGACAGAGACAGGCCCTCCTCTCATACTGTCACTGCATTAGATAGAGACAGGCCCTCCTCTCATACTGTCACTGTATTAGATAGAGACAGGCCCTCTTCTCATACTGTCACTGTATTAGATAGAGACAGGCCCTCTTCTCATACTGTCACTGCATTAGATAGAGACAGGCCCTCCTCTCATACTGTCACTGTATTAGATAGAGACAGGCCCTCCTCTCATACTGTCACTGTATTAGATAGAGACAGGCCCTCTTCTCATACTGTCACTGTATTAGACAGAGACAGAACCTCCTCTCATACTGTCACTGTATTAGACAGAGACAGGCCCTCCTCTCATACTGTCACTGCATTAGATAGATACAGGCCCTCCTCTCATACTGTCACTGTATTAGACAGAGACAGGCCCTCTTCTCATACTATCACTGTATTAGATAGAGACAGGCCCTCTTCTCATACTGTCACTGCATTAGATAGAGACAGGCCCTCCTCTCATACTGTCACTGTATTAGATAGAGACAGGCCCTCCTCTCATACTGTCACTGTATTAGATAGAGACAGGCCCTCTTCTCATACTGTCACTGTATTAGATAGAGACAGGCCCTCTTCTCATACTGTCACTGCATTAGATAGAGACAGGCCCTCATCTCATACTGTCACTGTATTAGATAGAGACAGGCCCTCCTCTCATACTGTCACTGTATTAGATAGAGACAGGCCCTCTTCTCATACTGTCACTGTATTAGACAGAGACAGGCCCTCCTCTCATACTGTCACTGTATTAGACAGAGACAGGCCCTCCTCTCATACTGTCACTGCATTAGATAGAGACAGGCCCTCCTCTCATACTGTCACTGTATTAGATAGAGACAGGCCCTCTTCTCATACTATCACTGTATTAGATAGAGACAGGCCCTCTTCTCATACTGTCACTGTATTAGATAGAGACAGGCCCTCCTCTCATACTGTCACTGTATTAGACAGAGACAGGCCCTCCTCTCATACTGTCACTGTATTAGGTAGAGACAGGCCTTCCTCTCATACTGTCACTGTATTAGATAGAGACAGGCCCTCCTCTCATACTGTCACTGTATTAGATAGAGACAGGCCCTCCTCTCATACTGTCACTGCATTAGATAGAGACAGGCCCTCCTCTCATACTGTCACTGTATTAGATAGAGACAGGCCCTCTTCTCATACTGTCACTGTATTAGATAGAGACAGGCCCTCTTCTCATACTGTCACTGTATTAGATAGAGACAGGCCCTCTTCTCATACTGTCACTGTATTAGATAGAGACAGGCCCTCCTCTCATACTGTCACTGTATTAGATAGAGACAGGCCCTCCTCTCATACTGTCACTGTATTAGATAGAGACAGGCCCTCTTCTCATACTATCACTGTATTAGATAGAGACAGGCCCTCTTCTCATACTGTCACTGCATTAGATAGAGACAGGCCCTCCTCTCATACTGTCACTGTATTAGATAGAGACAGGCCCTCCTCTCATACTGTCACTGTATTAGATAGAGACAGGCCCTCTTCTCATACTGTCACTGTATTAGATAGAGACAGGCCCTCTTCTCATACTGTCACTGCATTAGATAGAGACAGGCCCTCCTCTCATACTGTCACTGTATTAGATAGAGACAGGCCCTCCTCTCATTCTGTCACTGTATTAGATAGAGACAGGCCCTCTTCTCATACTGTCACTGTATTAGATAGAGACAGGCCCTCCTCTCATACTGTCACTGTATTAGACAGAGACAGGCCCTCCTCTCATACTGTCACTGCATTAGATAGAGACAGGCCCTCCTCTCATACTGTCACTGTATTAGATAGAGACAGGCCCTCCTCTCATACTGTCACTGTATTAGATAGAGACAGGCCCTCTTCTCATACTGTCACTGTATTAGACAGAGACAGGCCCTCCTCTCATACTGTCACTGTATTAGACAGAGACAGGCCCTCCTCTCATACTGTCACTGCATTAGATAGAGACAGGCCCTCCTCTCATACTGTCACTGTATTAGATAGAGACAGGCCCTCTTCTCATACTATCACTGTATTAGATAGAGACAGGCCCTCTTCTCATACTGTCACTGTATTAGATAGAGACAGGCCCTCCTCTCATACTGTCACTGTATTAGACAGAGACAGGCCCTCCTCTCATACTGTCACTGTATTAGATAGAGACAGGCCCTCCTCTCATACTGTCACTGCATTAGATAGAGACAGGCCCTCCTCTCATACTGTCACTGTATTAGATAGAGACAGGCCCTCTTCTCATACTGTCACTGTATTAGATAGAGACAGGCCCTCTTCTCATACTGTCACTGTATTAGATAGAGACAGGCCCTCTTCTCATACTGTCACTGTATTAGATAGAGACAGGCCCTCCTCTCATACTGTCACTGTATTAGATAGAGACAGGCCCTCCTCTCATACTGTCACTGTATTAGATAGAGACAGGCCCTCTTCTCATACTATCACTGTATTAGATAGAGACAGGCCCTCTTCTCATACTGTCACTGCATTAGATAGAGACAGGCCCTCCTCTCATACTGTCACTGTATTAGATAGAGACAGGCCCTCCTCTCATACTGTCACTGTATTAGATAGAGACAGGCCCTCTTCTCATACTGTCACTGTATTAGATAGAGACAGGCCCTCTTCTCATACTGTCACTGCATTAGATAGAGACAGGCCCTCCTCTCATACTGTCACTGTATTAGATAGAGACAGGCCCTCCTCTCATACTGTCACTGTATTAGATAGAGACAGGCCCTCTTCTCATACTGTCACTGTATTAGATAGAGACAGGCCCTCCTCTCATACTGTCACTGTATTAGACAGAGACAGGCCCTCCTCTCATACTGTCACTGCATTAGATAGAGACAGGCCCTCCTCTCATACTGTCACTGTATTAGATAGAGACAGGCCCTCCTCTCATACTGTCACTGTATTAGATAGAGACAGGCCCTCTTCTCATACTGTCACTGTATTAGACAGAGACAGGCCCTCCTCTCATACTGTCACTGTATTAGACAGAGACAGGCCCTCCTCTCATACTGTCACTGCATTAGATAGAGATAGGCCCTCCTCTCATACTGTCACTGTATTAGATAGAGACAGGCCCTCTTCTCATACTATCACTGTATTAGATAGAGACAGGCCCTCTTCTCATACTGTCACTGTATTAGATAGAGACAGGCCCTCCTCTCATACTGTCACTGTATCAGACAGAGACAGGCCCTCCTCTCATACTGTCACTGCATTAGATAGAGACAGGCCCTCCTCTCATACTGTCACTGTATTAGATAGAGACAGGCCCTCTTCTCATACTGTCACTGTATTAGATAGAGACAGGCCCTCTTCTCATACTGTCACTGCATTAGATAGAGACAGGCCTTCCTCTCATACTGTCACTGTATTAGATAGAGACAGGCCCTCTTCTCATACTGTCACTGTATTAGACAGAGACAGGCCCTCCTCTCATACTGTCACTGTATTAGATAGAGACAGGCCCTCCTCTCATACTGTCACTGTATTAGATAGAGACAGGCCCTCCTCTCATACTGTCACTGCATTAGATAGAGACAGGCCCTCCTCTCATACTGTCACTGTATTAGATAGAGACAGGCCCTCCTCTCATACTGTCACTGTATCAGACAGAGACAGGCCCTCCTCTCATACTGTCACTGCATTAGATAGAGACAGGCCCTCCTCTCATACTGTCACTGTATTAGATAGAGACAGGCCCTCTTCTCATACTGTCACTGTATTAGATAGAGACAGGCCCTCTTCTCATACTGTCACTGCATTAGATAGAGACAGGCCTTCCTCTCATACTGTCACTGTATTAGATAGAGACAGGCCCTCTTCTCATACTGTCACTGTATTAGACAGAGACAGGCCCTCCTCTCATACTGTCACTGTATTAGATAGAGACAGGCCCTCCTCTCATACTGTCACTGTATTAGATAGAGACAGGCCCTCCTCTCATACTGTCACTGCATTAGATAGAGACAGGCCCTCCTCTCATACTGTCACTGTATTAGATAGAGACAGGCCCTCCTCCCATCCTGTCACTGTATTAGATAGAGACAGGCCCTCTTCTCATACTGTCACTGTATTAGATAGAGACAGGCCCTCTTCTCATACTGTCACTGTATTAGATAGAGACAGGCCCTCTTCTCATACTGTCACTGTATTAGATAGAGACAGGCCCTCCTCTCATACTGTCACTGTATTAGATAGAGACAGGCCCTCCTCTCATACTGTCACTGTATTAGATAGAGACAGGCCCTCCTCTCATACTGTCACTGTATTAGATAGAGACAGGCCCTCTTCTCATACTGTCACTGTATTAGATAGAGACAGGCCCTCTTCTCATACTGTCACTGTATTAGATAGAGACAGGCCCTCCTCTCATACTGTCACTGTATTAGATAGAGACAGGCCCTTATCTCATACTTTCACTGTATTAGATAGAGACAGGCCCTCTCATAATGTCACTGTATTAGATAGAAACAGGCCCTCTTCTCATACTGTCACTGTATTAGATAGAGACAGGCCCTCTCATACTGTCACTGTATTAGATAGAGACAGGCCCTCTTCTCATACTGTCACTGTATTAGATAGAGACAGGCCCTCCTCTCATACTGTCACTGTATTAGATAGAGACAGGCCCTCCTCTCGTACTGTCACTGTATTAGATAGAGACAGGCCCTCCTCTCATACTGTCACTGTGTTAGACAGAGACAGGCTCTCCTCTCATACTGTCACTGTATTAGAAAGAGACAGGCCCTCTCATACTGTCACTGTATTAGACAGAGACAGGCCCTCCTCTCATACTGTCACTGTATTAGATAGAGACAGGCCCTCTCATACTGTCACTGTATTAGACAGAGACAGGCCCTCCTCTCATACTGTCACTGTATTAGATAGAGACAGGCCCTCCTCTCATACTGTCACTGTATTAGATAGAGACAGGCCCTCCTCTCATACTGTCACTGTATTAGATAGAGACAGGCCCTCCTCTCATACTGTCACTGTATTAGATAGAGACAGGCCCTCTCATACTGTCACTGTATTAGACAGAGACAGGCCCTCCTCTCATACTGTCACTTTATTAGATAGAGACAGGCCCTCCTCTCATACTGTCACTGTATTAGATAGAGACAGGTCCTCTCATACTGTCACTGTATTAGATAGAGACAGGCCCTCTTCTCATACTGTCACTGTATTAGATAGAGACAGGCCCTCTCATACTGTCACTGTATTAGATAGAGACAGGCCCTCTTCTCATACTGTCACTGTATTAGATAGAGACAGGCCCTCTCATACTGTCACTGTATTAGATAGAGACAGGCCCTCTTCTCATACTGTCACTGTATTAGATAGAGACAGGCCCTCCTCTCATACTGTCACTGTATTAGATAGAGACAGGCCCTCTTCTCGTACTGTCACTGTATTAGATAGAGACAGGCCCTCCTCTCATACTGTCACTGTGTTAGACAGAGACAGGCCCTCCTCTCATACTGTCAATGTATTAGATAGAGACAGGCCCTCTCATACTGTCACTGTATTAGACAGAGACAGGCCCTCCTCTCATACTGTCACTGTATTAGATAGAGACAGGACCTCTCATACTGTCACTGTATTAGACAGAGACAGGCCCTCCTCTCATACTGTCACTGTATTAGATAGAGACAGGCCCTCCTCTCATACTGTCACTGTATTAGATAGAGACAGGCCCTCCTCTCACACTGTCACTGTATTAGATAGAGACAGGCCCTCCTCTCATACTGTCACTGTATTAGATAGAGACAGGCCCTCTCATACTGTCACTGTATTAGACAGAGACAGGCCCTCCTCTCATACTGTCACTGTATTAGATAGAGACAGGCCCTCCTCTCATACTGTCACTGTATTAGATAGAGACAGACCCTCTCATACTGTCACTGTATTAGATAGAGACAGGCCCTCTTCTCATACTGTCACTGTATTAGATAGAGACAGGCCCTCCTCTCATACTGTCACTGTATTAGATAGAGACAGGCCCTCTTCTCATACTGTCACTGTATTAGATAGAGACAGGCCCTCCTCTCATACTGTCACTGTATTAGACAGAGACAGGCCGTCCTCTCATACTGTCACTGTATTAGATAGAGACAGGCCCTCCTCTCATACTGTCACTGTATTAGATAGAGACAGGCCCTCTTCTCATACTATCACTGTATTAGATAGAGACAGGCCCTCTTCTCATACTGTCACTGTATTAGATAGAGACAGGCCCTCCTCTCATACTGTCACTGTATTAGACAGAGACAGGCCCTCCTCTCATACTGTCACTGCATTAGATAGAGACAGGCCCTCCTCTCATACTGTCACTGTATTAGATAGAGACAGGCCCTCTTCTCATACTGTCACTGTATTAGATAGAGACAGGCCCTCTTCTCATACTGTCACTGCATTAGATAGAGACAGGCCCTCCTCTCATACTGTCACTGTATTAGATAGAGACAGGCCCTCCTCTCATACTGTCACTGTATTAGATAGAGACAGGCCCTCTTCTCATACTGTCACTGTATTAGACAGAGACAGAACCTCCTCTCATACTGTCACTGTATTAGACAGAGACAGGCCCTCTTCTCATACTGTCACTGCATTAGATAGATACAGGCCCTCCTCTCATACTGTCACTGTATTAGATAGAGACAGGCCCTCCTCTCATACTGTCACTGTATTAGATAGAGACAGGCCCTCCTCTCATACTGTCACTGTATTAGATAGAGACAGGCCCTCCTCTCATACTGTCACTGTATTAGATAGAGACAGGCCCTCTCATACTGTCACTGTATTAGACAGAGACAGGCCCTCCTCTCATACTGTCACTGTATTAGATAGAGACAGGCCCTCCTCTCATACTGTCACTGTATTAGATAGAGACAGGTCCTCTCATACTGTCACTGTATTAGATAGAGACAGGCCCTCTTCTCATACTGTCACTGTATTAGATAGAGACAGGCCCTCTCATACTGTCACTGTATTAGATAGAGACAGGCCCTCTTCTCATACTGTCACTGTATTAGATAGAGACAGGCCCTCTCATACTGTCACTGTATTAGATAGAGACAGGCCCTCTTCTCATACTGTCACTGTATTAGATAGAGACAGGCCCTCCTCTCATACTGTCACTGTATTAGATAGAGACAGGCCCTCCTCTCATACTGTCACTGTGTTAGACAGAGACAGGCCCTCCTCTCATACTGTCACTGTATTAGATAGAGACAGGCCCTCTCATACTGTCACTGTATTAGACAGAGACAGGCCCTCCTCTCATACTGTCACTGTATTAGATAGAGACAGGCCCTCTCATACTGTCACTGTATTAGACAGAGACAGGCCCTCCTCTCATACTGTCACTGTATTAGATAGAGACAGGCCCTCCTCTCATACTGTCACTGTATTAGATAGAGACAGGCCCTCCTCTCATACTGTCACTGTATTAGATAGAGACAGGCCCTCCTCTCATACTGTCACTGTATTAGATAGAGACAGGCCCTCTCATACTGTCACTGTATTAGACAGAGACAGGCCCTCCTCTCATACTGTCACTGTATTAGATAGAGACAGGCCCTCCTCTCATACTGTCACTGTATTAGATAGAGACAGACCCTCTCATACTGTCACTGTATTAGATAGAGACAGGCCCTCTTCTCATACTGTCACTGTATTAGATAGAGACAGGCCCTCCTCTCATACTGTCACTGTATTAGATAGAGACAGGCCATCTTCTCATACTGTCACTGTATTAGATAGAGACAGGCCCTCCTCTCATACTGTCACTGTATTAGACAGAGACAGGCCCTCCTCTCATACTGTCACTGCATTAGATAGAGACAGGCCCTCCTCTCATACTGTCACTGTATTAGATAGAGACAGGCCCTCTTCTCATACTATCACTGTATTAGATAGAGACAGGCCCTCTTCTCATACTGTCACTGTATTAGATAGAGACAGGCCCTCCTCTCATACTGTCACTGTATTAGACAGAGACAGGCCCTCCTCTCATACTGTCACTGCATTAGATAGAGACAGGCCCTCCTCTCATACTGTCACTGTATTAGATAGAGACAGGCCCTCTTCTCATACTGTCACTGTATTAGATAGAGACAGGCCCTCTTCTCATACTGTCACTGCATTAGATAGAGACAGGCCCTCCTCTCATACTGTCACTGTATTAGATAGAGACAGGCCCTCCTCTCATACTGTCACTGTATTAGATAGAGACAGGCCCTCTTCTCATACTGTCACTGTATTAGACAGAGACAGAACCTCCTCTCATACTGTCACTGTATTAGACAGAGACAGGCCCTCTTCTCATACTGTCACTGCATTAGATAGATACAGGCCCTCCTCTCATACTGTCACTGTATTAGATAGAGACAGGCCCTCTTCTCATACTATCACTGTATTAGATAGAGACAGGCCCTCTTCTCATACTGTCACTGCATTAGATAGAGACAGGCCCTCCTCTCATACTGTCACTGTATTAGATAGAGACAGGCCCTCCTCTCATACTGTCACTGTATTAGATAGAGACAGGCCCTCTTCTCATACTGTCACTGTATTAGACAGAGACAGGCCCTCCTCTCATACTGTCACTGTATTAGACAGAGACAGGCCCTCCTCTCATACTGTCACTGCATTAGATAGAGACAGGCCCTCCTCTCATACTGTCACTGTATTAGATAGAGACAGGCCCTCTTCTCATACTATCACTGTATTAGATAGAGACAGGCCCTCTTCTCATACTGTCACTGTATTAGATAGAGACAGGCCCTCCTCTCATACTGTCACTGTATTAGACAGAGACAGGCCCTCCTCTCATACTGTCACTGCATTAGATAGAGACAGGCCCTCCTCTCATACTGTCTCTGTATTAGATAGAGACAGGCCCTCTTCTCATACTGTCACTGTATTAGATAGAGACAGGCCCTCTTCTCATACTGTCACTGCATTAGATAGAGACAGGCCCTCCTCTCATACTGTCACTGTATTAGATAGAGACAGGCCCTCCTCTCATACTGTCACTGTATTAGATAGAGACAGGCCCTCTTCTCATACTGTCACTGTATTAGATAGAGACAGGCCCTCCTCTCATACTGTCACTGTATTAGATAGAGACAGGCCCTCTTCTCATACTGTCACTGTATTAGATAGAGACAGGCCCTCCTCTCATACTGTCACTGTATTAGACAGAGACAGGCCCTCCTCTCATACTGTCACTGCATTAGATAGAGACAGGCCCTCCTCTCATACTGTCACTGTATTAGATAGAGACAGGCCCTCCTCTCATACTGTCACTGTATTAGATAGAGACAGGCCCTCTCATACTGTCACTGTATTAGACAGAGACAGGCCCTCCTCTCATACTGTCACTGTATTAGATAGAGACAGGCCCTCCTCTCATACTGTCACTGTACTAGATAGAGACAGACCCTCTCATACTGTCACTGTATTAGATAGAGACAGGCCCTCTTCTCATACTGTCACTGTATTAGATAGAGACAGGCCCTCCTCTCATACTGTCACTGTATTAGATAGAGACAGGCCCTCTTCTCATACTGTCACTGTATTAGATAGAGACAGGCCCTCCTCTCATACTGTCACTGTATTAGACAGAGACAGGCCCTCCTCTCATACTGTCACTGCATTAGATAGAGACAGGCCCTCCTCTCATACTGTCACTGTATTAGATAGAGACAGGCCCTCTTCTCATACTATCACTGTATTAGATAGAGACAGGCCCTCTTCTCATACTGTCACTGTATTAGACAGAGACAGGCCCTCCTCTCATACTGTCACTGCATTAGATAGAGACAGGCCCTCCTCTCATACTGTCACTGTATTAGATAGAGACAGGCCCTCTTCTCATACTGTCACTGTATTAGATAGAGACAGGCCCTCTTCTCATACTGTCACTGCATTAGATAGAGACAGGCCCTCCTCTCATACTGTCACTGTATTAGATAGAGACAGGCCCTCCTCTCATACTGTCACTGTATTAGATAGAGACAGGCCCTCTTCTCATACTGTCACTGTATTAGACAGAGACAGAACCTCCTCTCATACTGTCACTGTATTAGACAGAGACAGGCCCTCCTCTCATACTGTCACTGTATTAGACAGAGACAGGCCCTCCTCTCATACTGTCACTGCATTAGATAGAGACAGGCCCTCCTCTCATACTGTCACTGTATTAGATAGAGACAGGCCCTCTTCTCATACTATCACTGTATTAGATAGAGACAGGCCCTCTTCTCATACTGTCACTGTATTAGATAGAGACAGGCCCTCCTCTCATACTGTCACTGTATTAGACAGAGACAGGCCCTCCTCTCATACTGTCACTGCATTAGATAGAGACAGGCCCTCCTCTCATACTGTCACTGTATTAGATAGAGACAGGCCCTCTTCTCATACTATCACTGTATTAGATAGAGACAGGCCCTCTTCTCATACTGTCACTGTATTAGATAGAGACAGGCCCTCCTCTCATACTGTCACTGTATTAGACAGAGACAGGCCCTCCTCTCATACTGTCACTGCATTAGATAGAGACAGGCCCTCCTCTCATACTGTCACTGTATTAGATAGAGACAGGCCCTCCTCTCATACTGTCACTGTATTAGATAGAGACAGGCCCTCTTCTCATACTGTCACTGCATTAGATAGAGACAGGCCCTCCTCTCATACTGTCACTGTATTAGATAGAGACAGGCCCTCCTCTCATACTGTCACTGTATTAGATAGAGACAGGCCCTCTTCTCATACTGTCACTGTATTAGACAGAGACAGGCCCTCCTCTCATACTGTCACTGTATTAGACAGAGACAGGCCCTCTTCTCATACTGTCACTGCATTAGATAGAGACAGGCCCTCCTCTCATACTGTCACTGTATTAGATAGAGACAGGCCCTCCTCTCATACTGTCACTGTATTAGATAGAGACAGGCCCTCCTCTCATACTGTCACTGTATTAGATAGAGACAGGCCCTCCTCTCATACTGTCACTGTATTAGATAGAGACAGGCCCTCTCATACTGTCACTGTATTAGACAGAGACAGGCCCTCCTCTCATACTGTCACTGTATTAGATAGAGACAGGCCCTCCTCTCATACTGTCACTGTATTAGATAGAGACAGACTCCTCTCATACTGTCACTGTATTAGATAGAGACAGGCCCTCTTCTCATACTGTCACTGTATTAGATAGAGACAGGCCCTCCTCTCATACTGTCACTGTATTAGATAGAGACAGGCCCTCTTCTCATACTGTCACTGTATTAGATAGAGACAGGCCCTCCTCTCATACTGTCACTGTATTAGACAGAGACAGGCCCTCCTCTCATACTGTCACTGTATTAGATAGAGACAGGCCCTCTCATACTGTCACTGTATTAGACAGAGACAGGCCCTCCTCTCATACTGTCACTGTATTAGATAGAGACAGGCCCTCCTCTCATACTGTCACTGTATTAGACAGAGACAGGCCCTCCTCTCATACTGTCACTGTATTAGATAGAGACAGGCCCTCTTCTCATACTGTCACTGTATTAGATAGAGACAGGCCCTCTTCTCATACTGTCACTGTATTAGATAGAGACAGGCCCTCTCATACTGTCACTGTATTAGATAGAGACAGGCCCTCTTCTCATACTGTCACTGTATTAGATAGAGACAGGCCCTCCTCTCATACTGTCACTGTATTAGATAGAGACAGGCCCTCTTCTCGTACTGTCACTGTATTAGATAGAGACAGGCCCTCCTCTCATACTGTCACTGTATTAGACAGAGACAGGCCCTCCTCTCATACTGTCACTGTATTAGATAGAGACAGGCCCTCCTCTCATACTGTCACTGTATTAGACAGAGACAGGCCCTCCTCTCATACTGTCACTGTATTAGATAGAGACAGGCCCTCTCATACTGTCACTGTATTAGACAGAGACAGGCCCTCCTCTCATACTGTCACTGCATTAGATAGAGACAGGCCCTCCTCTCATACTGTCACTGTATTAGATAGAGACAGGCCCTCTTCTCATACTATCACTGTATTAGATAGAGACAGGCCCTCTTCTCATACTGTCACTGTATTAGATAGAGACAGGCTCTCCTCTCATACTGTCACTGTATTAGACAGAGACAGGCCCTCCTCTCATACTGTCACTGCATTAGATAGAGACAGGCCCTCCTCTCATACTGTCACTGTATTAGATAGAGACAGGCCCTCTTCTCATACTGTCACTGTATTAGATAGAGACAGGCCCTCTTCTCATACTGTCACTGCATTAGATAGAGACAGGCCCTCCTCTCATACTGTCACTGTATTAGATAGAGACAGGCCCTCCTCTCATACTGTCACTGTATTAGATAGAGACAGGCCCTCTTCTCATACTGTCACTGTATTAGACAGAGACAGAACCTCCTCTCATACTGTCACTGTATTAGACAGAGACAGGCCCTCTTCTCATACTGTCACTGCATTAGATAGATACAGGCCCTCCTCTCATACTGTCACTGTATTAGATAGAGACAGGCCCTCTTCTCATACTATCACTGTATTAGATAGAGACAGGCCCTCTTCTCATACTGTCACTGCATTAGATAGAGACAGGCCCTCCTCTCATACTGTCACTGTATTAGATAGAGACAGGCCCTCCTCTCATACTGTCACTGTATTAGATAGAGACAGGCCCTCTTCTCATACTGTCACTGTATTAGACAGAGACAGGCCCTCCTCTCATACTGTCACTGTATTAGACAGAGACAGGCCCTCCTCTCATACTGTCACTGCATTAGATAGAGACAGGCCCTCCTCTCATACTGTCACTGTATTAGATAGAGACAGGCCCTCTTCTCATACTATCACTGTATTAGATAGAGACAGGCCCTCTTCTCATACTGTCACTGTATTAGATAGAGACAGGCCCTCCTCTCATACTGTCACTGTATTAGACAGAGACAGGCCCTCCTCTCATACTGTCACTGCATTAGATAGAGACAGGCCCTCCTCTCATACTGTCTCTGTATTAGATAGAGACAGGCCCTCTTCTCATACTGTCACTGTATTAGATAGAGACAGGCCCTCTTCTCATACTGTCACTGCATTAGATAGAGACAGGCCCTCCTCTCATACTGTCACTGTATTAGATAGAGACAGGCCCTCCTCTCATACTGTCACTGTATTAGATAGAGACAGGCCCTCTTCTCATACTGTCACTGTATTAGATAGAGACAGGCCCTCCTCTCATACTGTCACTGTATTAGATAGAGACAGGCCCTCTTCTCATACTGTCACTGTATTAGATAGAGACAGGCCCTCCTCTCATACTGTCACTGTATTAGACAGAGACAGGCCCTCCTCTCATACTGTCACTGCATTAGATAGAGACAGGCCCTCCTCTCATACTGTCACTGTATTAGATAGAGACAGGCCCTCCTCTCATACTGTCACTGTATTAGATAGAGACAGGCCCTCTCATACTGTCACTGTATTAGACAGAGACAGGCCCTCCTCTCATACTGTCACTGTATTAGATAGAGACAGGCCCTCCTCTCATACTGTCACTGTATTAGATAGAGACAGACCCTCTCATACTGTCACTGTATTAGATAGAGACAGGCCCTCTTCTCATACTGTCACTGTATTAGATAGAGACAGGCCCTCCTCTCATACTGTCACTGTATTAGATAGAGACAGGCCCTCTTCTCATACTGTCACTGTATTAGATAGAGACAGGCCCTCCTCTCATACTGTCACTGTATTAGACAGAGACAGGCCCTCCTCTCATACTGTCACTGCATTAGATAGAGACAGGCCCTCCTCTCATACTGTCACTGTATTAGATAGAGACAGGCCCTCTTCTCATACTATCACTGTATTAGATAGAGACAGGCCCTCTTCTCATACTGTCACTGTATTAGACAGAGACAGGCCCTCCTCTCATACTGTCACTGCATTAGATAGAGACAGGCCCTCCTCTCATACTGTCACTGTATTAGATAGAGACAGGCCCTCTTCTCATACTGTCACTGTATTAGATAGAGACAGGCCCTCTTCTCATACTGTCACTGCATTAGATAGAGACAGGCCCTCCTCTCATACTGTCACTGTATTAGATAGAGACAGGCCCTCCTCTCATACTGTCACTGTATTAGATAGAGACAGGCCCTCTTCTCATACTGTCACTGTATTAGACAGAGACAGAACCTCCTCTCATACTGTCACTGTATTAGACAGAGACAGGCCCTCCTCTCATACTGTCACTGTATTAGACAGAGACAGGCCCTCCTCTCATACTGTCACTGCATTAGATAGAGACAGGCCCTCCTCTCATACTGTCACTGTATTAGATAGAGACAGGCCCTCTTCTCATACTATCACTGTATTAGATAGAGACAGGCCCTCTTCTCATACTGTCACTGTATTAGATAGAGACAGGCCCTCCTCTCATACTGTCACTGTATTAGACAGAGACAGGCCCTCCTCTCATACTGTCACTGCATTAGATAGAGACAGGCCCTCCTCTCATACTGTCACTGTATTAGATAGAGACAGGCCCTCTTCTCATACTGTCACTGTATTAGATAGAGACAGGCCCTCTTCTCATACTGTCACTGCATTAGATAGAGACAGGCCCTCCTCTCATACTGTCACTGTATTAGATAGAGACAGGCCCTCCTCTCATACTGTCACTGTATTAGATAGAGACAGGCCCTCCTCTCATACTGTCACTGTATTAGATAGAGACAGGCCCTCTTCTCATACTGTCACTGTATTAGATAGAGACAGGCCCTCCTCTCATACTGTCACTGTATTAGACAGAGACAGGCCCTCCTCTCATACTGTCACTGCATTAGATAGAGACAGGCCCTCCTCTCATACTGTCACTGTATTAGATAGAGACAGGCCCTCCTCTCATACTGTCACTGTATTAGATAGAGACAGGCCCTCTCATACTGTCACTGTATTAGACAGAGACAGGCCCTCCTCTCATACTGTCACTGTATTAGATAGAGACAGGCCCTCCTCTCATACTGTCACTGTATTAGATAGAGACAGACCCTCTCATACTGTCACTGTATTAGACAGAGACAGGCCCTCTTCTCATACTGTCACTGCATTAGATAGATACAGGCACTCCTCTCATCCTGTCACTGTATTAGATAGAGACAGGCCCTCTTCTCATACTATCACTGTATTAGATAGAGACAGGCCCTCTTCTCATACTGTCACTGCATTAGATAGAGACAGGCCCTCCTCTCATACTGTCACTGTATTAGATAGAGACAGGCCCTCCTCTCATACTGTCACTGTATTAGATAGAGACAGGCCCTCTTCTCATACTGTCACTGTATTAGACAGAGACAGGCCCTCCTCTCATACTGTCACTGTATTAGACAGAGACAGGCCCTCCTCTCATACTGTCACTGCATTAGATAGAGACAGGCCCTCCTCTCATACTGTCACTGTATTAGATAGAGACAGGCCCTCTTCTCATACTATCACTGTATTAGATAGAGACAGGCCCTCTTCTCATACTGTCACTGTATTAGATAGAGACAGGCCCTCCTCTCATACTGTCACTGTATTAGACAGAGACAGGCCCTCCTCTCATACTGTCACTGCATTAGATAGAGACAGGCCCTCCTCTCATACTGTCACTGTATTAGATAGAGACAGGCCCTCTTCTCATACTGTCACTGTATTAGATAGAGACAGGCCCTCTTCTCATACTGTCACTGCATTAGATAGAGACAGGCCCTCCTCTCATACTGTCACTGTATTAGATAGAGACAGGCCCTCCTCTCATACTGTCACTGTATTAGATAGAGACAGGCCCTCTTCTCATACTGTCACTGTATTAGATAGAGACAGGCCCTCCTCTCATACTGTCACTGTATTAGATAGAGACAGGCCCTCTTCTCATACTGTCACTGTATTAGATAGAGACAGGCCCTCCTCTCATACTGTCACTGCATTAGATAGAGACAGGCCCTCCTCTCATACTGTCACTGTATTAGATAGAGACAGGCCCTCCTCTCATACTGTCACTGTATTAGATAGAGACAGGCCCTCATACTGTCACTGTATTAGACAGAGACAGGCCCTCCTCTCATACTGTCACTGTATTAGATAGAGACAGGCCCTCCTCTCATACTGTCACTGTATTAGATAGAGACAGACCCTCTCATACTGTCACTGTATTAGATAGAGACAGGCCCTCTTCTCATACTGTCACTGTATTAGATAGAGACAGGCCCTCCTCTCATACTGTCACTGTATTAGATAGAGACAGGCCCTCTTCTCATACTGTCACTGTATTAGATAGAGACAGGCCCTCCTCTCATACTGTCACTGTATTAGACAGAGACAGGCCCTCCTCTCATACTGTCACTGCATTAGATAGAGACAGGCCCTCCTCTCATACTGTCACTGTATTAGATAGAGACAGGCCCTCTTCTCATACTATCACTGTATTAGATAGAGACAGGCCCTCTTCTCATACTGTCACTGTATTAGACAGAGACAGGCCCTCCTCTCATACTGTCACTGCATTAGATAGAGACAGGCCCTCCTCTCATACTGTCACTGTATTAGATAGAGACAGGCCCTCTTCTCATACTATCACTGTATTAGATAGAGACAGGCCCTCTTCTCATACTGTCACTGCATTAGATAGAGACAGGCCCTCCTCTCATACTGTCACTGTATTAGATAGAGACAGGCCCTCCTCTCATACTGTCACTGTATTAGATAGAGACAGGCCCTCTTCTCATACTGTCACTGTATTAGACAGAGACAGGCCCTCCTCTCATACTGTCACTGTATTAGACAGAGACAGGCCCTCCTCTCATACTGTCACTGCATTAGATAGAGACAGGCCCTCCTCTCATACTGTCACTGTATTAGATAGAGACAGGCCCTCTTCTCATACTATCACTGTATTAGATAGAGACAGGCCCTCTTCTCATACTGTCACTGTATTAGACAGAGACAGGCCCTCCTCTCATACTGTCACTGCATTAGATAGAGACAGGCCCTCCTCTCATACTGTCACTGTATTAGACAGAGACAGGCCCTCCTCTCATACTGTCACTGCATTAGATAGAGACAGGCCCTCCTCTCATACTGTCACTGTATTAGATAGAGACAGGCCCTCCTCTCATACTGTCACTGTATTAGATAGAGACAGGCCCTCTTCTCATACTGTCACTGTATTAGACAGAGACAGGCCCTCCTCTCATACTGTCACTGTATTAGATAGAGACAGGCCCTCCTCTCATACTGTCACTGTATTAGATAGAGACAGACCCTCCTCATACTGTCACTGTATTAGATAGAGACAGGCCCTCTTCTCATACTGTCACTGTATTAGATAGAGACAGGCCCTCCTCTCATACTGTCACTGTATTAGATAGAGACAGGCCCTCTTCTCATACTGTCACTGTATTAGATAGAGACAGGCCCTCCTCTCATACTGTCACTGTATTAGACAGAGACAGGCCCTCCTCTCATACTGTCACTGCATTAGATAGAGACAGGCCCTCCTCTCATACTGTCACTGTATTAGATAGAGACAGGCCCTCTTCTCATACTATCACTGTATTAGATAGAGACAGGCCCTCTTCTCATACTGTCACTGTATTAGACAGAGACAGGCCCTCCTCTCATACTGTCACTGCATTAGATAGAGACAGGCCCTCCTCTCATACTGTCACTGTATTAGATAGAGACAGGCCCTCTTCTCATACTGTCACTGTATTAGATAGAGACAGGCCCTCTTCTCATACTGTCACTGCATTAGATAGAGACAGGCCCTCCTCTCATACTGTCACTGTATTAGATAGAGACAGGCCCTCCTCTCATACTGTCACTGTATTAGATAGAGACAGGCCCTCTTCTCATACTGTCACTGTATTAGACAGAGACAGAACCTCCTCTCATACTGTCACTGTATTAGACAGAGACAGGCCCTCCTCTCATACTGTCACTGTATTAGACAGAGACAGGCCCTCCTCTCATACTGTCACTGCATTAGATAGAGACAGGCCCTCCTCTCATACTGTCACTGTATTAGATAGAGACAGGCCCTCTTCTCATACTATCACTGTATTAGATAGAGACAGGCCCTCTTCTCATACTGTCACTGTATTAGATAGAGACAGGCCCTCCTCTCATACTGTCACTGTATTAGACAGAGACAGGCCCTCCTCTCATACTGTCACTGCATTAGATAGAGACAGGCCCTCCTCTCATACTGTCACTGTATTAGATAGAGACAGGCCCTCTTCTCATACTGTCACTGTATTAGATAGAGACAGGCCCTCTTCTCATACTGTCACTGCATTAGATAGAGACAGGCCCTCCTCTCATACTGTCACTGTATTAGATAGAGACAGGCCCTCTTCTCATACTGTCACTGTATTAGATAGAGACAGGCCCTCCTCTCATACTGTCACTGTATTAGATAGAGACAGGCCCTCTTCTCATACTGTCACTGTATTAGATAGAGACAGGCCCTCCTCTCATACTGTCACTGTATTAGACAGAGACAGGCCCTCCTCTCATACTGTCACTGCATTAGATAGAGACAGGCCCTCCTCTCATACTGTCACTGTATTAGATAGAGACAGGCCCTCCTCTCATACTGTCACTGTATTAGATAGAGACAGGCCCTCTTCTCATACTGTCACTGTATTAGACAGAGACAGGCCCTCCTCTCATACTGTCACTGTATTAGATAGAGACAGGCCCTCCTCTCATACTGTCACTGTATTAGATAGAGACAGACCCTCTCATACTGTCACTGTATTAGACAGAGACAGGCCCTCTTCTCATACTGTCACTGCATTAGATAGATACAGGCACTCCTCTCATACTGTCACTGTATTAGATAGAGACAGGCCCTCTTCTCATACTATCACTGTATTAGATAGAGACAGGCCCTCTTCTCATACTGTCACTGCATTAGATAGAGACAGGCCCTCCTCTCATACTTTCACTGTATTAGATAGAGACAGGCCCTCCTCTCATACTGTCACTGTATTAGATAGAGACAGGCCCTCTTCTCATACTGTCACTGTATTAGACAGAGACAGGCCCTCCTCTCATACTGTCACTGTATTAGACAGAGACAGGCCCTCCTCTCATACTGTCACTGCATTAGATAGAGACAGGCCCTCCTCTCATACTGTCACTGTATTAGATAGAGACAGGCCCTCTTCTCATACTATCACTGTATTAGATAGAGACAGGCCCTCTTCTCATACTGTCACTGTATTAGATAGAGACAGGCCCTCCTCTCATACTGTCACTGTATTAGACAGAGACAGGCCCTCCTCTCATACTGTCACTGCATTAGATAGAGACAGGCCCTCCTCTCATACTGTCACTGTATTAGATAGAGACAGGCCCTCTTCTCATACTGTCACTGTATTAGATAGAGACAGGCCCTCTTCTCATACTGTCACTGCATTAGATAGAGACAGGCCCTCCTCTCATACTGTCACTGTATTAGATAGAGACAGGCCCTCCTCTCATACTGTCACTGTATTAGATAGAGACAGGCCCTCTTCTCATACTGTCACTGTATTAGATAGAGACAGGCCCTCCTCTCATACTGTCACTGTATTAGATAGAGACAGGCCCTCTTCTCATACTGTCACTGTATTAGATAGAGACAGGCCCTCCTCTCATACTGTCACTGCATTAGATAGAGACAGGCCCTCCTCTCATACTGTCACTGTATTAGATAGAGACAGGCCCTCCTCTCATACTGTCACTGTATTAGATAGAGACAGGCCCTCATACTGTCACTGTATTAGACAGAGACAGGCCCTCCTCTCATACTGTCACTGTATTAGATAGAGACAGGCCCTCCTCTCATACTGTCACTGTATTAGATAGAGACAGACCCTCTCATACTGTCACTGTATTAGATAGAGACAGGCCCTCTTCTCATACTGTCACTGTATTAGATAGAGACAGGCCCTCCTCTCATACTGTCACTGTATTAGATAGAGACAGGCCCTCTTCTCATACTGTCACTGTATTAGATAGAGACAGGCCCTCCTCTCATACTGTCACTGTATTAGACAGAGACAGGCCCTCCTCTCATACTGTCACTGCATTAGATAGAGACAGGCCCTCCTCTCATACTGTCACTGTATTAGATAGAGACAGGCCCTCTTCTCATACTATCACTGTATTAGATAGAGACAGGCCCTCTTCTCATACTGTCACTGTATTAGACAGAGACAGGCCCTCCTCTCATACTGTCACTGCATTAGATAGAGACAGGCCCTCCTCTCATACTGTCACTGTATTAGATAGAGACAGGCCCTCTTCTCATACTGTCACTGTATTAGATAGAGACAGGCCCTCTTCTCATACTGTCACTGCATTAGATAGAGACAGGCCCTCCTCTCATACTGTCACTGTATTAGATAGAGACAGGCCCTCCTCTCATACTGTCACTGTATTAGATAGAGACAGGCCCTCTTCTCATACTGTCACTGTATTAGACAGAGACAGAACCTCCTCTCATACTGTCACTGTATTAGACAGAGACAGGCCCTCCTCTCATACTGTCACTGCATTAGATAGATACAGGCCCTCCTCTCATACTGTCACTGTATTAGATAGAGACAGGCCCTCTTCTCATACTATCACTGTATTAGATAGAGACAGGCCCTCTTCTCATACTGTCACTGCATTAGATAGAGACAGGCCCTCCTCTCATACTGTCACTGTATTAGATAGAGACAGGCCCTCCTCTCATACTGTCACTGTATTAGATAGAGACAGGCCCTCTTCTCATACTGTCACTGTATTAGACAGAGACAGGCCCTCCTCTCTCATACTGTCACTGTATTAGACAGAGACAGGCCCTCCTCTCATACTGTCACTGCATTAGATAGAGACAGGCCCTCCTCTCATACTGTCACTGTATTAGATAGAGACAGGCCCTCTTCTCATACTATCACTGTATTAGATAGAGACAGGCCCTCTTCTCATACTGTCACTGTATTAGACAGAGACAGGCCCTCCTCTCATACTGTCACTGCATTAGATAGAGACAGGCCCTCCTCTCATACTGTCACTGTATTAGATAGAGACAGGCCCTCTTCTCATACTGTCACTGTATTAGATAGAGACAGGCCCTCTTCTCATACTGTCACTGCATTAGATAGAGACAGGCCCTCCTCTCATACTGTCACTGTATTAGATAGAGACAGGCCCTCCTTTCATACTGTCACTGTATTAGATAGAGACAGGCCCTCTTCTCATACTGTCACTGTATTAGATAGAGACAGGCCCTCCTCTCATACTGTCACTGTATTAGATAGAGACAGGCCCTCTTCTCATACTGTCACTGTATTAGATAGAGACAGGCCCTCCTCTCATACTGTCACTGTATTAGACAGAGACAGGCCCTCCTCTCATACTGTCACTGCATTAGATAGAGACAGGCCCTCCTCTCATACTGTCACTGTATTAGATAGAGACAGGCCCTCTTCTCATTCTATCACTGTATTAAATAGAGACAGGCCCTCTTCTCATACTGTCACTGTATTAGACAGAGACAGGCCCTCCTCTCATACTGTCACTGCATTAGATAGAGACAGGCCCTCCTCTCATACTGTCACTGTATTAGATAGAGACAGGCCCTCCTCTCATACTGTCACTGTATTAGATAGAGACAGGCCCTCGTCTCATACTATCACTGTATTAGATAGAGACAGGCCCTCTTCTCATACTGTCACTGCATTAGATAGAGACAGGCCCTCCTCTCATACTGTCACTGTATTAGATAGAGACAGGCCCTCCTCTCATACTGTCACTGTATTAGATAGAGACAGGCCCTCTTCTCATACTGTCACTGTATTAGACAGAGACAGGCCCTCCTCTCATACTGTCACTGTATTAGACAGAGACAGGCCCTCCTCTCATACTGTCACTGCATTAGATAGAGACAGGCCCTCCTCTCATACTGTCACTGTATTAGATAGAGACAGGCCCTCTTCTCATACTATCACTGTATTAGATAGAGACAGGCCCTCCTCTCATACTGTCACTGTATTAGATAGAGACAGACCCTCTCATACTGTCACTGTATTAGATAGAGACAGGCCCTCTTCTCATACTGTCACTGTATTAGATAGAGACAGGCCCTCCTCTCATACTGTCACTGTATTAGATAGAGACAGGCCCTCTTCTCATACTGTCACTGTATTAGATAGAGACAGGCCCTCCTCTCATACTGTCACTGTATTAGACAGAGACAGGCCATCCTCTCATACTGTCACTGCATTAGATAGAGACAGGCCCTCCTCTCATACTGTCACTGTATTAGATAGAGACAGGCCCTCTTCTCATACTATCACTGTATTAGATAGAGACAGGCCCTCTTCTCATACTGTCACTGTATTAGACAGAGACAGGCCCTCCTCTCATACTGTCACTGCATTAGATAGAGACAGGCCCTCCTCTCATACTGTCACTGTATTAGATAGAGACAGGCCCTCTTCTCATACTGTCACTGTATTAGATAGAGACAGGCCCTCTTCTCATACTGTCACTGCATTAGATAGAGACAGGCCCTCCTCTCATACTGTCACTGTATTAGATAGAGACAGGCCCTCCTCTCATACTGTCACTGTATTAGATAGAGACAGGCCCTCTTCTCATACTGTCACTGTATTAGATAGAGACAGGCCCTCCTCTCATACTGTCACTGTATTAGACAGAGACAGGCCCTCCTCTCATACTGTCACTGCATTAGATAGAGACAGGCCCTCCTCTCATACTGTCACTGTATTAGATAGAGACAGGCCCTCTTCTCATACTATCACTGTATTAGATAGAGACAGGCCCTCTTCTCATACTGTCACTGCATTAGATAGAGACAGGCCCTCCTCTCATACTGTCACTGTATTAGATAGAGACAGGCCCTCCTCTCATACTGTCACTGTATTAGATAGAGACAGGCCCTCTTCTCATACTGTCACTGTATTAGACAGAGACAGGCCCTCCTCTCTCATACTGTCACTGTATTAGACAGAGACAGGCCCTCCTCTCATACTGTCACTGCATTAGATAGAGACAGGCCCTCCTCTCATACTGTCACTGTATTAGATAGAGACAGGCCCTCTTCTCATACTATCACTGTATTAGATAGAGACAGGCCCTCTTCTCATACTGTCACTGTATTAGACAGAGACAGGCCCTCCTCTCATACTGTCACTGCATTAGATAGAGACAGGCCCTCCTCTCATACTGTCACTGTATTAGATAGAGACAGGCCCTCTTCTCATACTGTCACTGTATTAGATAGAGACAGGCCCTCCTCTCATACTGTCACTGTATTAGACAGAGACAGGCCCTCCTCTCATACTGTCACTGCATTAGATAGAGACAGGCCCTCCTCTCATACTGTCACTGTATTAGATAGAGACAGGCCCTCTTCTCATACTGTCACTGTATTAGATAGAGACAGGCCCTCTTCTCATACTGTCACTGCATTAGATAGAGACAGGCCCTCCTCTCATACTGTCACTGTATTAGATAGAGACAGGCCCTCCTCTCATACTGTCACTGTATTAGATAGAGACAGGCCCTCTTCTCATACTGTCACTGTATTAGACAGAGACAGGCCCTCCTCTCATACTGTCACTGTATTAGACAGAGACAGGCCCTCCTCTCATACTGTCACTGCATTAGATAGAGACAGGCCCTCCTCTCATACTGTCACTGTATTAGATAGAGACAGGCCCTCTTCTCATACTATCACTGTATTAGATAGAGACAGGCCCTCTTCTCATACTGTCACTGCATTAGATAGAGACAGGCCCTCCTCTCATACTGTCACTGTAT
This sequence comes from Salvelinus alpinus, assembly GCF_045679555.1. Classification (NCBI taxonomy): domain Eukaryota; kingdom Metazoa; phylum Chordata; class Actinopteri; order Salmoniformes; family Salmonidae; genus Salvelinus; species Salvelinus alpinus. The sequence goes on from NC_092092.1 coordinate 75,239,468, forward strand.
TAGATAGAGACAGGCCCTCCTCTCATACTGTCACTGTATTAGATAGAGACAGGCCCTCTTCTCATACTGTCACTGTATTAGATAGAGACAGGCCCTCCTCTCATACTGTCACTGTATTAGACAGAGACAGGCCCTCCTCTCATACTGTCACTGCATTAGATAGAGACAGGCCCTCCTCTCATACTGTCACTGTATTAGATAGAGACAGGCCCTCTTCTCATACTATCACTGTATTAGATAGAGACAGGCCCTCTTCTCATACTGTCACTGTATTAGACAGAGACAGGCCCTCCTCTCATACTGTCACTGCATTAGATAGAGACAGGCCCTCCTCTCATACTGTCACTGTATTAGATAGAGACAGGCCCTCTTCTCATACTGTCACTGTATTAGATAGAGACAGGCCCTCTTCTCATTCTATCACTGTATTAAATAGAGACAGGCCCTCTTCTCATACTGTCACTGTATTAGACAGAGACAGGCCCTCCTCTCATACTGTCACTGCATTAGATAGAGACAGGCCCTCCTCTCATACTGTCACTGTATTAGATAGAGACAGGCCCTCCTCTCATACTGTCACTGTATTAGATAGAGACAGGCCCTCTTCTCATACTATCACTGTATTAGATAGAGACAGGCCCTCTTCTCATACTGTCACTGCATTAGATAGAGACAGGCCCTCCTCTCATACTGTCACTGTATTAGATAGAGACAGGCCCTCCTCTCATACTGTCACTGTATTAGATAGAGACAGGCCCTCTTCTCATACTGTCACTGTATTAGACAGAGACAGGCCCTCCTCTCATACTGTCACTGTATTAGACAGAGACAGGCCCTCCTCTCATACTGTCACTGCATTAGATAGAGACAGGCCCTCCTCTCATACTGTCACTGTATTAGATAGAGACAGGCCCTCTTCTCATACTATCACTGTATTAGATAGAGACAGGCCCTCCTCTCATACTGTCACTGTATTAGACAGAGACAGGCCCTCCTCTCATACTGTCACTGTATTAGATAGAGACAGGCCCTCCTCTCATACTGTCACTGTATTAGATAGAGACAGGCCCTCCTCTCATACTGTCACTGTATTAGATAGAGACAGGCCCTCCTCTCATACTGTCACTGTATTAGACAGAGACAGGCCCTCCTCTCATACTGTCACTGCATTAGATAGAGACAGGCCCTCCTCTCATACTGTCACTGTATTAGATAGAGACAGGCCCTCTTCTCATACTATCACTGTATTAGATAGAGACAGGCCCTCCTCTCATACTGTCACTGTATTAGATAGAGACAGGCCCTCCTCTCATACTGTCACTGTATTAGACAGAGACAGGCCCTCCTCTCATACTGTCACTGCATTAGATAGAGACAGGCCCTCCTCTCATACTGTCACTGTATTAGATAGAGACAGGCCCTCCTCTCATACTGTCACTGTATTAGATAGAGACAGGCCCTCTTCTCATACTGTCACTGTATTAGATAGAGACAGGCCCTCCTCTCATACTGTCACTGTATTAGATAGAGACAGGCCCTCCTTTCATACTGTCACTGTATTAGATAGAGACAGGCCCTCTTCTCATACTGTCACTGTATTAGATAGAGACAGGCCCTCCTCTCATACTGTCACTGTATTAGATAGAGACAGTCCCTCTTCTCATACTGTCACTGTATTAGATAGAGACAGGCCCTCCTCTCATACTGTCACTGTATTAGACAGAGACAGGCCCTCCTCTCATACTGTCACTGCATTAGATAGAGACAGGCCCTCCTCTCATACTGTCACTGTATTAGATAGAGACAGGCCCTCTTCTCATACTGTCACTGCATTAGATAGAGACAGGCCCTCCTCTCATACTGTCACTGTATTAGATAGAGACAGGCCCTCTTCTCATACTATCACTGTATTAGATAGAGACAGGCCCTCCTCTCATACTGTCACTGTATTAGACAGAGACAGGCCCTCCTCTCATACTGTCACTGTATTAGATAGATACAGGCCCTCCTCTCATACTGTCACTGTATTAGATAGAGACAGGCCCTCTTCTCATACTATCACTGTATTAGATAGAGACAGGCCCTCTTCTCATACTGTCACTGCATTAGATAGAGACAGGCCCTCCTCTCATACTGTCACTGTATTAGATAGAGACAGGCCCTCCTCTCATACTGTCACTGTATTAGATAGAGACAGGCCCTCTTCTCATACTGTCACTGTATTAGACAGAGACAGGCCCTCCTCTCATACTGTCACTGTATTAGACAGAGACAGGCCCTCCTCTCATACTGTCACTGTATTAGATAGAGACAGGCCCTCTTCTCATACTATCACTGTATTAGATAGAGACAGGCCCTCTTCTCATACTGTCACTGCATTAGATAGAGACAGGCCCTCCTCTCATACTGTCACTGTATTAGATAGAGACAGGCCCTCCTCTCATACTGTCACTGTATTAGATAGAGACAGGCCCTCTTCTCATACTGTCACTGTATTAGACAGAGACAGGCCCTCCTCTCATACTGTCACTGTATTAGACAGAGACAGGCCCTCCTCTCATACTGTCACTGCATTAGATAGAGACAGGCCCTCCTCTCATACTGTCACTGTATTAGATAGAGACAGGCCCTCTTCTCATACTATCACTGTATTAGATAGAGACAGGCCCTCCTCTCATACTGTCACTGTATTAGATAGAGACAGGCCCTCCTCTCATACTGTCACTGTATTAGATAGAGACAGGCCCTCCTCTCATACTGTCACTGTATTAGATAGAGACAGGCCCTCTTCTCATACTATCACTGTATTAGATAGAGACAGGCCCTCTTCTCATACTGTCACTGCATTAGATAGAGACAGGCCCTCCTCTCATACTGTCACTGTATTAGATAGAGACAGGCCCTCCTCTCATACTGTCACTGTATTAGATAGAGACAGGCCCTCCTCTCATACTGTCACTGCATTAGATAGAGACAGGCCCTCCTCTCATACTGTCACTGTATTAGATAGAGACAGGCCCTCTTCTCATACTATCACTGTATTAGATAGAGACAGGCCCTCCTCTCATACTGTCACTGTATTAGATAGAGACAGGCCCTCCTCTCATACTGTCACTGTATTAGATAGAGACAGGCCCTCCTCTCATACTGTCACTGTATTAGATAGAGACAGGCCCTCCTCTCATACTGTCACTGTATTAGATAGAGACAGGCCCTCTTCTCATACTGTCACTGTATTAGATAGAGACAGGCCCTCCTCTCATACTGTCACTGTATTAGATAGAGACAGGCCCTCCTTTCATACTGTCACTGTATTAGATAGAGACAGGCCCTCTTCTCATACTGTCACTGTATTAGATAGAGACAGGCCCTCCTCTCATACTGTCACTGTATTAGATAGAGACAGTCCCTCTTCTCATACTGTCACTGTATTAGATAGAGACAGGCCCTCCTCTCATACTGTCACTGTATTAGACAGAGACAGGCCCTCCTCTCATACTGTCACTGCATTAGATAGAGACAGGCCCTCCTCTCATACTGTCACTGTATTAGATAGAGACAGGCCCTCTTCTCATACTGTCACTGCATTAGATAGAGACAGGCCCTCCTCTCATACTGTCACTGTATTAGATAGAGACAGGCCCTCTTCTCATACTATCACTGTATTAGATAGAGACAGGCCCTCCTCTCATACTGTCACTGTATTAGACAGAGACAGGCCCTCCTCTCATACTGTCACTGTATTAGATAGATACAGGCCCTCCTCTCATACTGTCACTGTATTAGATAGAGACAGGCCCTCTTCTCATACTATCACTGTATTAGATAGAGACAGGCCCTCTTCTCATACTGTCACTGCATTAGATAGAGACAGGCCCTCCTCTCATACTGTCACTGTATTAGATAGAGACAGGCCCTCCTCTCATACTGTCACTGTATTAGATAGAGACAGGCCCTCTTCTCATACTGTCACTGTATTAGACAGAGACAGGCCCTCCTCTCATACTGTCACTGTATTAGACAGAGACAGGCCCTCCTCTCATACTGTCACTGCATTAGATAGAGACAGGCCCTCCTCTCATACTGTCACTGTATTAGATAGAGACAGGCCCTCTTCTCATACTATCACTGTATTAGATAGAGACAGGCCCTCCTCTCATACTGTCACTGTATTAGACAGAGACAGGCCCTCCTCTCATACTGTCACTGTATTAGATAGATACAGGCCCTCCTCTCATACTGTCACTGTATTAGATAGAGACAGGCCCTCTTCTCATACTATCACTGTATTAGATAGAGACAGGCCCTCTTCTCATACTGTCACTGCATTAGATAGAGACAGGCCCTCCTCTCATACTGTCACTGTATTAGATAGAGACAGGCCCTCCTCTCATACTGTCACTGTATTAGATAGAGACAGGCCCTCTTCTCATACTGTCACTGTATTAGACAGAGACAGGCCCTCCTCTCATACTGTCACTGTATTAGACAGAGACAGGCCCTCCTCTCATACTGTCACTGCATTAGATAGAGACAGGCCCTCCTCTCATACTGTCACTGTATTAGATAGAGACAGGCCCTCTTCTCATACTATCACTGTATTAGATAGAGACAGGCCCTCCTCTCATACTGTCACTGTATTAGATAGAGACAGGCCCTCCTCTCATACTGTCACTGTATTAGATAGAGACAGGCCCTCCTCTCATACTGTCACTGTATTAGATAGAGACAGGCCCTCCTCTCATACTGTCACTGTATTAGACAGAGACAGGCCCTCCTCTCATACTGTCACTGTATTAGATAGAGACAGGCCCTCCTCTCATACTGTCACTGTATTAGATAGAGACAGGCCCTCTTCTCATACTATCACTGTATTAGATAGAGACAGGCCCTCCTCTCATACTGTCACTGTATTAGATAGAGACAGGCCCTCCTCTCATACTGTCACTGCATTAGATAGAGACAGGCCCTCCTCTCATACTGTCACTGTATTAGATAGAGACAGGTCCTCTCATACTGTCACTGTATTAGATAGAGACAGGCCCTCTTCTCATACTGTCACTGTATTAGATAGAGACAGGCCCTCTCATACTGTCACTGTATTAGATAGAGACAGGCCCTCTTCTCATACTGTCACTGTATTAGATAGAGACAGGCCCTCTCATACTGTCACTGTATTAGATAGAGACAGGCCCTCTTCTCATACTGTCACTGTATTAGATAGAGACAGGCCCTCTTCTCATACTGTCACTGTATTAGACAGAGACAGGCCCTCCTCTCATACTGTCACTGTATTAGACAGAGACAGGCCCTCCTCTCATACTGTCACTGCATTAGATAGAGACAGGCCCTCTTCTCATACTGTCACTGTATTAGATAGAGACAGGCCCTCTTCTCATACTATCACTGTATTAGATAGAGACAGGCCCTCTTCTCATACTGTCACTGCATTAGATAGAGACAGGCCCTCCTCTCATACTGTCACTGTATTAGATAGAGACAGGCCCTCCTCTCATACTGTCACTGTATTAGATAGAGACAGGCCCTCTTCTCATACTGTCACTGTATTAGACAGAGACAGGCCCTCCTCTCATACTGTCACTGTATTAGACAGAGACAGGCCCTCCTCTCATACTGTCACTGCATTAGATAGAGACAGGCCCTCCTCTCATACTGTCACTGTATTAGATAGAGACAGGCCCTCTTCTCATACTATCACTGTATTAGATAGAGACAGGCCCTCTTCTCATACTGTCACTGTATTAGACAGAGACAGGCCCTCCTCTCATACTGTCACTGCATTAGATAGAGACAGGCCCTCCTCTCATACTGTCACTGTATTAGATAGAGACAGGCCCTCTTCTCATACTGTCACTGTATTAGATAGAGACAGGCCCTCCTCTCATACTGTCACTGTATTAGACAGAGACAGGCCCTCCTCTCATACTGTCACTGCATTAGATAGAGACAGGCCCTCCTCTCATACTGTCACTGTATTAGATAGAGACAGGCCCTCTTCTCATACTGTCACTGTATTAGATAGAGACAGGCCCTCTTCTCATACTGTCACTGCATTAGATAGAGACAGGCCCTCCTCTCATACTGTCACTGTATTAGATAGAGACAGGCCCTCCTCTCATACTGTCACTGTATTAGATAGAGACAGGCCCTCTTCTCATACTGTCACTGTATTAGACAGAGACAGGCCCTCCTCTCATACTGTCACTGTATTAGACAGAGACAGGCCCTCCTCTCATACTGTCACTGCATTAGATAGAGACAGGCCCTCCTCTCATACTGTCACTGTATTAGATAGAGACAGGCCCTCTTCTCATACTATCACTGTATTAGATAGAGACAGGCCCTCTTCTCATACTGTCACTGCATTAGATAGAGACAGGCCCTCCTCTCATACTGTCACTGTATTAGATAGAGACAGGCCCTCCTCTCATACTGTCACTGTATTAGATAGAGACAGGCCCTCTTCTCATACTGTCACTGTATTAGACAGAGACAGGCCCTCCTCTCATACTGTCACTGCATTAGATAGAGACAGGCCCTCCTCTCATACTGTCACTGTATTAGATAGAGACAGGCCCTCTTCTCATACTGTCACTGTATTAGATAGAGACAGGCCCTCTTCTCATACTGTCACTGCATTAGATAGAGACAGGCCCTCCTCTCATACTGTCACTGTATTAGATAGAGACAGGCCCTCCTTTCATACTGTCACTGTATTAGATAGAGACAGGCCCTCTTCTCATACTGTCACTGTATTAGATAGAGACAGGCCCTCCTCTCATACTGTCACTGTATTAGATAGAGACAGGCCCTCTTCTCATACTGTCACTGTATTAGATAGAGACAGGCCCTCCTCTCATACTGTCACTGTATTAGACAGAGACAGGCCCTCCTCTCATACTGTCACTGCATTAGATAGAGACAGGCCCTCCTCTCATACTGTCACTGTATTAGATAGAGACAGGCCCTCTTCTCATACTATCACTGTATTAGATAGAGACAGGCCCTCTTCTCATACTGTCACTGTATTAGACAGAGACAGGCCCTCCTCTCATACTGTCACTGCATTAGATAGAGACAGGCCCTCCTCTCATACTGTCACTGTATTAGATAGAGACAGGCCCTCCTCTCATACTGTCACTGTATTAGATAGAGACAGGCCCTCTTCTCATACTATCACTGTATTAGATAGAGACAGGCCCTCTTCTCATACTGTCACTGCATTAGATAGAGACAGGCCCTCCTCTCATACTGTCACTGTATTAGATAGAGACAGGCCCTCCTCTCATACTGTCACTGTATTAGATAGAGACAGGCCCTCTTCTCATACTGTCACTGTATTAGACAGAGACAGGCCCTCCTCTCATACTGTCACTGTATTAGACAGAGACAGGCCCTCCTCTCATACTGTCACTGCATTAGATAGAGACAGGCCCTCCTCTCATACTGTCACTGTATTAGATAGAGACAGGCCCTCTTCTCATACTATCACTGTATTAGATAGAGACAGGCCCTCCTCTCATACTGTCACTGTATTAGACAGAGACAGGCCCTCCTCTCATACTGTCACTGTATTAGATAGATACAGGCCCTCCTCTCATACTGTCACTGTATTAGATAGAGACAGGCCCTCTTCTCATACTATCACTGTATTAGATAGAGACAGGCCCTCTTCTCATACTGTCACTGCATTAGATAGAGACAGGCCCTCCTCTCATACTGTCACTGTATTAGATAGAGACAGGCCCTCCTCTCATACTGTCACTGTATTAGATAGAGACAGGCCCTCTTCTCATACTGTCACTGTATTAGACAGAGACAGGCCCTCCTCTCATACTGTCACTGTATTAGACAGAGACAGGCCCTCCTCTCATACTGTCACTGCATTAGATAGAGACAGGCCCTCCTCTCATACTGTCACTGTATTAGATAGAGACAGGCCCTCTTCTCATACTATCACTGTATTAGATAGAGACAGGCCCTCCTCTCATACTGTCACTGTATTAGATAGAGACAGGCCCTCCTCTCATACTGTCACTGTATTAGACAGAGACAGGCCCTCCTCTCATACTGTCACTGCATTAGATAGAGACAGGCCCTCCTCTCATACTGTCACTGTATTAGATAGAGACAGGCCCTCTTCTCATACTGTCACTGTATTAGATAGAGACAGGCCCTCTTCTCATACTGTCACTGCATTAGATAGAGACAGGCCCTCCTCTCATACTGTCACTGTATTAGATAGAGACAGGCCCTCCTCTCATACTGTCACTGTATTAGATAGAGATAGGCCCTCTTCTCATACTGTCACTGTATTAGACAGAGACAGGCCCTCCTCTCATACTGTCACTGTATTAGACAGAGACAGGCCCTCCTCTCATACTGTCACTGCATTAGATAGAGACAGGCCCTCCTCTCATACTGTCACTGTATTAGATAGAGACAGGCCCTCTTCTCATACTATCACTGTATTAGATAGAGACAGGCCCTCTTCTCATACTGTCACTGTATTAGATAGAGACAGGCCCTCCTCTCATACTGTCACTGTATTAGATAGAGACAGGCCCTCCTCTCATACTGTCACTGTATTAGATAGAGACAGGCCCTCTTCTCATACTGTCACTGTATTAGATAGAGACAGGCCCTCCTCTCATACTGTCACTGTATTAGACAGAGACAGGCCCTCCTCTCATACTGTCACTGCATTAGATAGAGACAGGCCCTCCTCTCATACTGTCACTGTATTAGATAGAGACAGGCCCTCTTCTCATACTGTCACTGTATTAGATAGAGACAGGCCCTCTTCTCATACTGTCACTGCATTAGATAGAGACAGGCCCTCCTCTCATACTGTCACTGTATTAGATAGAGACAGGCCCTCCTCTCATACTGTCACTGTATTAGATAGAGACAGGCCCTCTTCTCATACTGTCACTGTATTAGACAGAGACAGGCCCTCCTCTCATACTGTCACTGTATTAGACAGAGACAGGCCCTCCTCTCATACTGTCACTGCATTAGATAGAGACAGGCCCTCCTCTCATACTGTCACTGTATTAGATAGAGACAGGCCCTCTTCTCATACTATCACTGTATTAGATAGAGACAGGCCCTCTTCTCATACTGTCACTGTATTAGATAGAGACAGGCCCTCCTCTCATACTGTCACTGTATTAGATAGAGACAGGCCCTCCTCTCATACTGTCACTGTATTAGATAGAGACAGGCCCTCCTCTCATACTGTCACTGTATTAGACAGAGACAGGCCCTCCTCTCATACTGTCACTGCATTAGATAGAGACAGGCCCTCCTCTCATACTGTCACTGTATTAGATAGAGACAGGCCCTCTTCTCATACTGTCACTGTATTAGATAGAGACAGGCCCTCTTCTCATACTGTCACTGCATTAGATAGAGACAGGCCCTCCTCTCATACTGTCACTGTATTAGATAGAGACAGGCCCTCCTTTCATACTGTCACTGTATTAGATAGAGACAGGCCCTCTTCTCATACTGTCACTGTATTAGATAGAGACAGGCCCTCCTCTCATACTGTCACTGTATTAGATAGAGACAGGCCCTCTTCTCATACTGTCACTGTATTAGATAGAGACAGGCCCTCCTCTCATACTGTCACTGTATTAGACAGAGACAGGCCCTCCTCTCATACTGTCACTGCATTAGATAGAGACAGGCCCTCCTCTCATACTGTCACTGTATTAGATAGAGACAGGCCCTCTTCTCATACTATCACTGTATTAGATAGAGACAGGCCCTCTTCTCATACTGTCACTGTATTAGACAGAGACAGGCCCTCCTCTCATACTGTCACTGCATTAGATAGAGACAGGCCCTCCTCTCATACTGTCACTGTATTAGATAGAGACAGGCCCTCCTCTCATACTGTCACTGTATTAGATAGAGACAGGCCCTCTTCTCATACTGTCACTGTATTAGATAGAGACAGGCCCTCTTCTCATACTGTCACTGCATTAGATAGAGACAGGCCCTCCTCTCATACTGTCACTGTATTAGATAGAGACAGGCCCTCCTCTCATACTGTCACTGTATTAGATAGAGACAGGCCCTCTTCTCATACTGTCACTGTATTAGACAGAGACAGGCCCTCCTCTCATACTGTCACTGTATTAGACAGAGACAGGCCCTCCTCTCATACTGTCACTGCATTAGATAGAGACAGGCCCTCCTCTCATACTGTCACTGTATTAGATAGAGACAGGCCCTCTTCTCATACTATCACTGTATTAGATAGAGACAGGCCCTCCTCTCATACTGTCACTGTATTAGACAGAGACAGGCCCTCCTCTCATACTGTCACTGTATTAGATAGATACAGGCCCTCCTCTCATACTGTCACTGTATTAGATAGAGACAGGCCCTCTTCTCATACTATCACTGTATTAGATAGAGACAGGCCCTCTTCTCATACTGTCACTGCATTAGATAGAGACAGGCCCTCCTCTCATACTGTCACTGTATTAGATAGAGACAGGCCCTCCTCTCATACTGTCACTGTATTAGATAGAGACAGGCCCTCTTCTCATACTGTCACTGTATTAGACAGAGACAGGCCCTCCTCTCATACTGTCACTGTATTAGACAGAGACAGGCCCTCCTCTCATACTGTCACTGCATTAGATAGAGACAGGCCCTCCTCTCATACTGTCACTGTATTAGATAGAGACAGGCCCTCCTCTCATACTATCACTGTATTAGATAGAGACAGGCCCTCCTCTCATACTGTCACTGTATTAGATAGAGACAGGCCCTCCTCTCATACTGTCACTGTATTAGACAGAGACAGGCCCTCCTCTCATACTGTCACTGCATTAGATAGAGACAGGCCCTCCTCTCATACTGTCACTGTATTAGATAGAGACAGGCCCTCCTCTCATACTGTCACTGTATTAGATAGAGACAGGCCCTCCTCTCATACTGTCACTGTATTAGATAGAGACAGGCCCTCTTCTCATACTGTCACTGTATTAGATAGAGACAGGCCCTCCTCTCATACTGTCACTGTATTAGATAGAGACAGGCCCTCTTCTCATACTGTCACTGTATTAGATAGAGACAGGCCCTCCTCTCATACTGTCACTGTATTAGACAGAGACAGGCCCTCCTCTCATACTGTCACTGCATTAGATAGAGACAGGCCCTCCTCTCATACTGTCACTGTATTAGATAGAGACAGGCCCTCTTCTCATACTGTCACTGCATTAGATAGAGACAGGCCCTCCTCTCATACTGTCACTGTATTAGATAGAGACAGGCCCTCTTCTCATACTGTCACTGTATTAGATAGAGACAGGCCCTCCTCTCATACTGTCACTGTATTAGACAGAGACAGGCCCTCCTCTCATACTGTCACTGTATTAGATAGAGACAGGCCCTCCTCTCATACTGTCACTGTATTAGATAGAGACAGGCCCTCTTCTCATACTATCACTGTATTAGATAGAGACAGGCCCTCTTCTCATACTGTCACTGCATTAGATAGAGACAGGCCCTCCTCTCATACTGTCACTGTATTAGATAGAGACAGGCCCTCCTCTCATACTGTCACTGTATTAGATAGAGACAGGCCCTCTTCTCATACTGTCACTGTATTAGACAGAGACAGGCCCTCCTCTCATACTGTCACTGTATTAGACAGAGACAGGCCCTCCTCTCATACTGTCACTGCATTAGATAGAGACAGGCCCTCCTCTCATACTGTCACTGTATTAGATAGAGACAGGCCCTCTTCTCATACTATCACTGTATTAGATAGAGACAGGCCCTCCTCTCATACTGTCACTGTATTAGATAGAGACAGGCCCTCCTCTCATACTGTCACTGTATTAGATAGAGACAGGCCCTCCTCTCATACTGTCACTGTATTAGATAGAGACAGGCCCTCTTCTCATACTGTCACTGTATTAGATAGAGACAGGCCCTCTTCTCATACTGTCACTGCATTAGATAGAGACAGGCCCTCCTCTCATACTGTCACTGTATTAGATAGAGACAGGCCCTCCTCTCATACTGTCACTGTATTAGATAGAGACAGGCCCTCTTCTCATACTGTCACTGTATTAGACAGAGACAGGCCCTCCTCTCATACTGTCACTGTATTAGACAGAGACAGGCCCTCCTCTCATACTGTCACTGCATTAGATAGAGACAGGCCCTCCTCTCATACTGTCACTGTATTAGATAGAGACAGGCCCTCTTCTCATACTATCACTGTATTAGATAGAGACAGGCCCTCCTCTCATACTGTCACTGTATTAGATAGAGACAGGCCCTCCTCTCATACTGTCACTGTATTAGATAGAGACAGGCCCTCCTCTCATACTGTCACTGTATTAGATAGAGACAGGCCCTCCTCTCATACTGTCACTGTATTAGACAGAGACAGGCCCTCCTCTCATACTGTCACTGTATTAGATAGAGACAGGCCCTCCTCTCATACTGTCACTGTATTAGATAGAGACAGGCCCTCTTCTCATACTGTCACTGTATTAGATAGAGACAGGCCCTCCTCTCATACTGTCACTGTATTAGATAGAGACAGGCCCTCCTCTCATACTGTCACTGTATTAGATAGAGACAGGCCCTCCTCTCATACTGTCACTGTATTAGATAGAGACAGGCCCTCCTCTCATACTGTCACTGTATTAGATAGAGACAGGCCCTCTTCTCATACTGTCACTGTATTAGATAGAGACAGGCCCTCCTCTCATACTGTCACTGTATTAGATAGAGACAGGCCCTCTTCTCATACTGTCACTGTATTAGATAGAGACAGGCCCTCCTCTCATACTGTCACTGTATTAGATAGAGACAGGCCCTCCTCTCATACTGTCACTGTATTAGATAGAGACAGGCCCTCCTCTCATACTGTCACTGTATTAGATAGAGACA
>NC_092092.1:75252518-75335018 GCF_045679555.1 Salvelinus alpinus
GCCCTCCAGTTTGTTTGGAGGTTTTTGAATAACTTCCTAAATCTTCCCCTGAATGTTTCAATAAGACTTTTAATAACACCGCTAGATTATTTTGGGTGAAGTTTTTTAAACCCCATGCACAGATGGAAATTCATTTCTTTAGGGATTAATCGTGCAAACATATTTATTTCTTATTGTGACACAGCATCAGTGAGACTCTATCCATGGAATGTGTCCAATGCACCACCAGGATGGAGCTAGCATGCCATTTTTATTTTACGCATACAAAGCTGTTCATTTTTCTAGTCAAACAAACCCCATTTCAAAAGTCAGGTGTGGCCAATTACTGGGCACAGCCAACACACCTGAACACACTTAACAAGATAGAGGGAGTTTTGTTGTGGCTGAGAACGGAATGTATAAATAACATTCTTAGAATGTTCTCTGAATGTTATTGAAGTTTTTTGTGGTTGTTATGGAAAGTTTTCTTAATGTTCTGAGAACGGAATGTATGTTTTGAAATAACATTTGTAGAACTCTCTGAATGTTACAAACATTACTTATTAAAATAGAACAATGAGGAAACCTGTGGGAAACGTTATGCTGAAGTCCTGAAATTCCCAAAGAAGAACGTTGTTTCTTTAACGTTCTTGGAGCAATTTGAGAACATAACTTTAAATAAAACCATGAGGAAAGCTGTAGGAAACGTTGTGCATTGAAATTTCCACTGAAGAAAATTGTTTGTTAACATTCTCTGAACTATTTAATAACATTTCCAATGTCAAACCAGTTGGAGAACGATCCTAGAACATTACCAAAATTGAAATGAAATGTAACAATGTCTGAAATTTAAGGAAACGTTCTGTTACAGTAATGAAATACCAAGAAAATTATGTTTTTCTGTCAAGTTCCTTAAATGTGCTTAGAATGTTCCAAAGACAAGCAATGGATGTATGCAAAATAACCATAGGACAACCACACTCTCACCAAGCTCTAAGAAGCATATGGTTCTCAGAACGTTATGTGCTAGCTGGGCCCTGGTCAAAAGTAGTGCATGATATGGGCCCTGGTGTCACGCCCTGACCTTAGAGATCCTTTTTATGTCTCTATTTTGGTTAGGTCAGGGCGTGAGTTGGGGTGGGTATTCTATGTTCTATGTTTTGTAGTTCTATGTTTTGGCCGGGTAGAGTTCTCAATCAGGGACAGCTGTCTATCGTTGTCTCTGATTGAGAACCATACTTAGGCTGCCCTTTTCCCACCTGTCTTTGTGGGAAGTTGACTTTTGTTTAGGGCACATAGCCTTTAGCTTCACGGTTTGTTTTTGTAGTGTTTGTTGTTTTGTTCGGCGTCATTTTTATTTCAATAAAGGAAAATGTACGCTCACCACGCTGCACCTTGGTCCTCTCCTTTTAACGGCCGTGACACCTGGTCTAAAGTAGTGCACTATATAGGGTACTGTTTGGGACGAAGCCTTTGGCTGGGCCTGGACATGCCTCAGTGTGTTGGGAAACAATGTCTGTGCATCACTGTGTAGCTGCTGGTATTATGTAGAGATACTGTAATTATGCAAAACAGAACCGTATTGTATGCAAACTATAACGTTCATGTAGGATAAGACAAAACTCAAATATGCAAGGTTGGCAGTCATCTAATAATACACAGACAAACAACGTTTTTAGTATTAGGTAACGGGGAAGAGAGGAGAGGAGAGTTTCAAGTTGTATTGGTAGTATGTACAGAATACACATAGTATACAGAATACACATAGTATACAGAATACACATAGTATACACCGTCCAACAAAATGCTTATTGCTGAGGAGGAGAAGAAATTAAAGGGGAGAGGAGAGGAAAGGAGAGGAAAGGGGAGAGGAGAAGAAATTAAAGGGGAGAGGAGAGGAAAGGGGAGGAGAGGAAAGGAAAGGGGAGAGGAGAGGAGAAAAAAGGAAAGGGGAGAGGAGAAGAAATGAAAGGGGAGAGGAGAGTAGAGGAAAGGGGAGTAGAGGAAAGGAAAGGAAAGGGGAGAGGAAAGGGGAGGAGATGAAAGAAAAGGGGAGAGGAGAGGAAAGGGGAGAGGAGAAGAAATGAAAGGGGAGGGGCAAGGAAAGGTGAGAGGAGAGGAAAGGGGAGAGGAGAGAGGAAAGGGGAGGAGATGAAAGGAATGGGGAGAGGAATGGGGAGAGGAGAGGAAAGGGGAGGAGAGGATAGGAAGGAAATGTGAGAGGAGAGGAGAGGCAACGGGAGAGAGGAAAGGGGAGAGGATAGGAAAGGAGAGGAAATAGGAGAGGAGAGGGAAGAGGAGAGGAGAGGAGGAGAGGGCAGGGGAGGAGAGGAGAGGAGAGGAAAGGGGAGAGGAAGGGAAAGAGAGGAGAGGAGAGGAGAGGAGAGGAGAGGAGAGGAGAGGAGAGGAGAGGAGAGGAGAGGAGAGGAGAGGAGAGGAGAGGAGAGGAGAGGAGGAATGGAAAGGAAAGAAAAGGAGAGGAGAGGAGAGGAGAGTCAGACTCATATCACTGTACAAGTTCAGAAATCCACCCGGTCAAAAGTTGTTCCTCGCTCCTTCTCCTCTTCTTCCAGGGTCTGATGCTTCTGGAAGTATGAACTACATCTCCACCTAGTGGCCTCTGTATTTATTTCACCTATCAGCTCTGTAAAGGAAACTGAAAAAAGGACAGAGAAATGAAACACGACCCTTGTTCTCATCTGATGTGGCGTCTCTTTTCTCAGCTGATGTTGAAATACGAGCTGTTTCAAGTTTCAACAACTAGAAAGATCCAAAGATCTCTTCTATCCAGACAAGTAAGTGCAGACGTCAGCCAGTCAGCCGGTTTGTATTGAGCACTTCCTTCGTCGGGTTTGTTAACAGTGTCTGTTGTCTCCAGTGAACATGACGGATAACCTCGTCTCACTAAACATTAGGACTATGGCAGGGGTTTGAGAGGAGTTAACTTCATAACATTTCCAACCATAGTAGAGTGCTTTTCCAAACACCATCAGTTCATGTTCAGTTCAGTCCTGAGGGTTTTTAATGGTGTGTGTGTGTGTGTGTGTGTGTGTGTGTGTGTGTGTGTGTGTGTGTGTGTGTGTGTGTGTGTGTGTGTGTGTGTGTGTGTGTGTGTGTGTGTGTGTGTGTGTGTGTGTGTGTGTGTGTGTGTGTGTGTGTGTGTGTGTGTGTGTGTGTGTGTGGACATGTTTAACTATTCTTGTGGGGACCAAAAGAATAGTAAAAAACCCAAATTTGACCAACTGGGGACATTTTGTTAGTCACCACAAGGTCAAATTCTATTTCTAGGGAGTTTAGGGTTAAAGTTAGAATTAGTGTTATGGTTAGAATTAAGTTAAATGTGAGGGTTAGGAGCTAGGGTTAGATTTTGGGTTAGGAGCTAGGGTTAAGATTAGGTTATTGGGTTAAGGTTAGGATTAGGATTAGGGTAAGAGTATGGGTTAGTGTTAGTGTTAGGTTTAGGGAAAATAGGATTTTGAATGTTACTTTGTGTGTGTGCGCGTGTGTGTTTTACTGATGGAGCAATTCAAACAGTTCAAAAGTAGTTCATCCCGAGTTTTAAGTTAGGCCTTGGAAAGTGTTCTCCTTCCCCATGTTTATTGACATGTCTATCTGTCCTCTTTCTCTGCTCTCTCTGTCTGGAAAGTGACACCAGACATCAGTGTTGATGCGTGTTGTAATATACAATAGCCACTAGATGGAGACTTCTCACCACTGACAAGTACTATCCAACCATTTCCCAGGAAAACTTCTCTAAGTTCTAAACGGCACCCAATTCCCTATATTGTGCACTACTTTTGACCAGAGCTCTATGGGCCCTGCTCAAAAGTAGTGCACTATATAGGGGATAGTGTGTCATTTGGAAAGGATCGGCCTCCTCCTAGAGAGCTATTGTGTGTGTTAGGATAGGGTTTGAGCATAACCCTGCACGCTACATATCAGCTGTTACAGTTAAGAGGTGAGTAGTGACAGGGACAGTGTAACTGCCAGGGGACAGGGATGACAGGGTACAGGGACAGTGTAACTGTCAGGGGACAGGGATGACAGGGTACAGGGACAGTGTAACTGCCAGGGGACAGAGGTGACAGGGGACAGGGACAGCGTAACTTCCAGGGGACAGGGATGCCAGGGTACAGGGACAGTGTAACTGCCAGGGGACAGGGATGACAGGGACAGTGTAACTGCCAGGGGACAGGGATGACAGGGTACAGGGACAGTGTAACTGCCAGGGGACAGGGATGACAGTCCACATGGATGACAGGGTACAGGGACAATGTAACTGCCAGGGGACAGAGGTGACATGGGACAGGGACAGTGTAACTGCCAGGGGACAGAGATGACAGGGTACAGGGACAGTGTAACTTCCAGGGGACAGAGTTGACAGGGTACAGGGACAGTGTAACTGCCAGTGGACAGGGATGACAGTCCACATGGATGACAGGGTACAGGGATAGTGTAACTGCCAGGGGACAGGGATGACAGGGTACAGGGACAGTGTAACTGCCAGGAGACAGGGATGACAGTCCACATGGATGACAGGGTACAGGGACAATGTAACTGCCAGGGGACAGAGGTGACATGGGACAGGGACAGTGTAACTGCCAGGGGACAGAGATGACAGGGTACAGGGACAGTGTAACTTCCAGGGGACAGAGTTGACAGGGTACAGGGACAGTGTAACTGCCAGTGGACAGGGATGACAGTCCACATGGATGACAGGGTACAGGGATAGTGTAACTGCCAGGGGACAGGGATGACAGGGTACAGGGACAGTGTAACTGCCAGGGGACAGAGATGACAGTCCACAGGGATGACAGGGTACAGGGACAGTGTAACTGCCAGGGGACAGGGATGACAGGGTACAGGGACAGTGTAACTGCCAGGGGACAGGGATGACAGGGTACAGGGACAGTGTAACTGCCAGGGGACAGGGATGACAGGGTACAGGGACAGTGTAACTTCCAGGGGACAGAGATGACAGGGTACAGGGACAGTGTAACTGCCAGGGGACAGGGATGACAGGGCACAGGGACAGTGTAACTGCCAGGGGACAGGGATGACATGGGACAGGGAGAGTGTAACTGCCAGGGGACAGAGATGACAGGGTACAGGGACAGTGTAACTGCCAGGGGACAGGGATGACAGGGGACAGGGACAGTGTAACTTCCAGGGGACAGAGATGACAGGGTACAGGGACAGTGTAACTGCCAGGGGACAGGGATGACAGGGGACAGGGACAGTGTAACTGCCAGGGGACAGGGATGACAGGGGACAGGGAAGGTGTAACTTCCAGGGGACAGAGATGCCAGGGTACAGCGATGCCAGGGTACAGGGACAGTGTAACTGCCAGGGTACAGAGATGACAGGGTACAGGGACAGTGTAACTGCCAGGGGACAGGGATGACAGGGTACAGGGACAGTGTAACTGCCAGGGGACAGGGATGACATGGTGCAGGGATGACAGGGTACAGGGACAGTGTAACTGCCAGGGCACAGAGATGCCAGGGTACAGGGACAGTGTAACTGCCAGGGTACAGAGATGACAGGGTACAGGGACAGTGTAACTGCCAGGGGACAGGGATGACAGTCCACAGGGATAACAGGGTACAGGGACAGTGTAACTGCCAGGGGACAGAGATGACAGGGTACAGGGACAGTGTAACTGCCAGGGGACAGGGATGACAGGGTACAGGGACAGTGTAACTGCCAGGGGACAGGGATGACAGTCCACAGGGATGACAGGGTACAGGGACAGTATAACTGCCAGGGGACAGAGATGACAGGGTACAGGGCCAGTGTAACTGCCAGGGGACAGGGATGCCAGGGTACAGGGATAGTGTAACTGCCAGGGGACAGAGATGATAGTCCACATGGATGACAGGGTACAGGGACAGTGTAACTGCCAGGGGACAGGGATGACAGTCCACAGGGATGACAGGGTACAGGGACAGTGTAACTGCCAGGGGACAGAGATGACAGTCCACATGGATGACAGGGTACAGGGACAATGTAACTGCCAGTGGATATGGATGACAGGAGACAGGGATGACAGGGAACAGGGACAGTGTAACTGCCAGGGGGACAGGGATGACAGGGAACAGGGACAGTGTAACTGCCAGGGGACAGAGATGATAGTCCACATGGATGACAGGGTACAGGGACAGTGTAACTGCCAGGGGACAGAGATGACAGTCCACATGGATGACAGGGAACAGGGACAGTGTAACAGCCAGGGGACAGGGATGAAGGGAACAGATATGAGAGGGGATAGGGAACAGTGTAACTGACAGGGGACAGGGATGACAGGGGACAGATATGAGAGGGGATAGGGACAGTGTAACTGCCAGGGGACAGATATGACAGGGGACATTTGTGAGAGGGGATAGGGACAGTGTAACTGCCAGGGGACAGGGATGACGGGGACAGATATGACAGGGGATAGGGACAGTGTAACTGACAGGGGACAGGGATGACGGGGACAGATATGACAGGGGATAGGGGACAGTGTAACTGCCAGGGGACAGGGATGACCGGAGAAAGGGATGACATTTTTTACCCCCATTTTTGTGTATGATATTTTTCTTAAATTGTTTAGCAAAAACGATGTGACACGTCTGTAATACTGTCTCTGTTGAAACAACACCAAGAAAACTGTACTAGTCTACACAGAGCACGGCTCAGGTTGTCATGGTAACTAAAACCCTACAGGACCAGTAGCAGAGCCATGATAAGTAGATAAACCAGATAGCATCAGCCCATGCTCCCACCCCACCACCACACACACACACACACACACACACACACACACACACACACACACACACACACACACACACACACACACACACACACACACACACACACACACACACACACACACACACACACACACACACACACACACACACACACTCACCCATGTTCCTACAGTAGGGTGGAACTGGAGTCATCCCTGCCCCTGTCCTAGTCCCTGTGAAATAATTAATGAATTAAACCAGTGAACGACTGCGCTGACTATATTAATCGCCAGCAGCATACTACCCTGCATCCCACTGCTGGCTTGCCTCTGAAGCTAAGCAGGGTTGGTCCTGGTCGGTCCCTGGGTGGGAACAGGGTTGGTCCTGGTCGGTTCCTGGGTGGGAACAGGGTTGGTCCTGGTCGGTCCCTGGGTGGGAACAGGGTTGGTTCTGGTCGGTTCCTGGGTGGGAACAGGGTTGGTCCTGGTGGGTCCCTGGATGGGAACAGGGTTGGTCCTGGTCGGTCCCTGGGTGGGAACAGGGTTGGTTCTGGTCGGTTCCTGGATGGGAGCAGGGTTGGTCTTGGTCGGTTCCTGGGTGGGAGCAGGGTTGGTCCTGGTCGGTCCCTGGATGGGAACAGGGTTGGTCCTGGTCGGTCCCTGGGTGGGAACAGGGTTGGTCCTGGTCGGTCCCTGGGTGGGAACAGGGTTGGTCCTGGTCGGTTCCTGGGTGGGAACAGGGTTGGTTCTGGTCGGTCCCTGGGTGGGAACAGGGTTGGTCCTGGTCGGTCCCTGGATGGGAACAGGGTTGGTCCTGGTCGGTTCCTGGATGGGAGCAGGTTTGGTCCTGGTCGGTCCCTGGATGGGAGCAGTGTTGGTCCTGGTCGGTCCCTGGATGGGAGCAGGGTTGGTCCTGGTCGGTCCCTGGATGGGAGCAGGGTTGGTCCTGGTCGGTCCCTGGATGGGAGCAGGGTTGGTCCTGGTCGGTCCCTGGATGGGAGCAGGGTTGGTCCTGGTCGGTCCCTGGATGGGAGCAGGGTTGGTCCTGGTCGGTCCCTGGATGGGAACAGGGTTGGTCCTGGTCGGTTCCTGGATGGGAGCAGGTTTGGTCCTGGTCGGTCCCTGGATGGGAGCAGGGTTGGTCCTGGTCGGTCCCTGGATGGGAGCAGGGTTGGTCCTGGTCGGTCCCTGGGTGGGAACAGGGTTGGTCCTGGTCGGTCCCTGGATGGGAGCAGGGTTGGTCCTGGTCGGTCCCTGGATGGGAGCAGGGTTTGTCCTGGTCGGTCCCTGGATGGGAGACCAGCTGCTGCTGGAAGTGGTGTAGGAGGGCCAGTAGAAGGCACTCTTCCCTCTGGTCCAAGGAGGTCGCAGTGAAGGGGACATTGCCCTGCTTAGGTCATTCGGATGGGATGTTAAAACGGGTGTCCTGGCTCTCTGTGGTCATTAAAGATCCCATGACACTTATCATAAGAGTAGGGGTGTTAACCCTGGTGTCAGGTATAAATTCCCCACCTGACCCCATTCCATCATGGCCACCTAATCATCCCTCTCATTCCTTATTGGCATAAATCACTCATCTTTCCAGCTGACGTGTGGTGAGTGTTCTAGCACAAAAATGTTGCAGAGCACCACCCAGGTGGGTGGTGGATGAGGTGAGTTTACCCACTTACTAAGTGCTTTGAGTACCTCAGTTGGTAGAAAAGTCCTATAAAAATCCAGTGTATTATTATTAATTAATGGTGAACGAGGCCTGTCTGTATGCATAACAACGCCACTTCATATAATGTTTACATACCCTACATTACTCATCTCATATGTATATACTGTACTCGATACCATCTACTGCATCTTGCCTATGCCATTCTGTACCATCACTCATTCATATATTTTTATGGACATATTCTTCATTCCTTTACACTTGTGTGTATAAGGTAGTTGTTGTGAAATTGTTAGGTTAGATTACTCGTTGGTTATTACTGCATTGTCGGAACTAGAAGCACAAGCATTTCGCTACACTCGCATTAACATCTGCTAACCATGTGTATGTGTTACGGATACCAGGTATCCTGTGTGTGTATTTCTTTTCTCTCCTTCTCCCCTCACAGGTGGCAATCATCCTTCTCCAATCAGTCACCAATCAGTCATCAATCAGAAGACACACCTCCTCCTGTTTCCATTACCCAATCACATCCCCTTTCCCTTGGTTTAAAAACCCTGTCAGTTGTTTTCTCATGAGTTCAGTCTCTCTGTGTAGATCTCTCGTTTGGTTTAGCAACTACATGTCACTTTGTCTGTTATCCTGTGAGTTTTGTTATGGTGTATGATGGTGGGCAAAGGGGGTACCAAGACAAGTCGCTCATGGGCATACACTACCCGTAGGAATACTTTGTCTAAGAACACTAGTTAGAACTGGGCAGACCACCCACTGTATTTTTGGTTAGTTAGCTGTATTGCAGTAGGCTAGTCTAGTTTAGGGGTGTTTTTGGATATTTGTTTCTTTCCTTGGGTCCAGCTCAGCCCCTTTTCCTGCCCCCCCCCCCCCCCCCCCCCCCTTACCGTGTGTTTACCAAATAAACCATGAGTGTTTGACGGTAGATTTGTTGTCTGTGGTTATTTGTTCTCACTGTTACTTTCACTGTTATAATTTGAGTTATGTTACGGGTCTCGTTGCCACCCCCCCCTAGACTGTAGAGCCAAAGGGATTTGTAGCAGTATGTGACAAATAAGATTTGATTTAAGGGAGGGAGACGGTCACTATGCACATGAGTAACTTCACTTGCTACCTGAAGACTTGTGTTAGTACTCAGAGCTAGGCTTTAGCTCAGTCTCCTGTAAAGACAGTCACATTTTAGTAATTTAGCAGATGCTTTTATCCAGAGTGATTTACAGTAATGAGTACATACATTTTCATACTTTTTTTCCCATACTGGTCCCCCATGGGAATTGAACTCACAACCCTGGTGTTAGAAGCTCCATTCTCTACCAAGGATACAGCTCACCAGCTGAGGTTGTGACACCAACAATTAAAGAGTGTAGTGAATTCGGGGGGCATTTTCTACTAAGAATGAACATACTTGCCGATGCCAACCCTGTATCGAATCCCAACACGGCTGCTGTATTTAGCCTTGAATCGTTTTTAATGCTTTCTTGTCCTTACCGTGACAATCTGAGAGTAGAAACGCATCGGGCTTCATCCGACACACCTCGTTCCTCTCAGCCTGTAAATCTGTCATCCTCCGTAAAGTTTTATTATGAAAACCTGTCTCTTTCTGTCAAACCCCTCACCCTCTTCAGGATTCAGATTTATAGAAGGGGAGCCTAAATGTGTTAAACAAGATTTTAACTCCTGTGGTGTTTATATGCTTATCTCAAATAAGAGAAATGGCTTTATATTTATAAATGAAGTTCACATCGAAAACCTAATGTTGTCGAAATTGTTTTAATTGTAAATCAAGCAAGTAATTGAAGACACGGAATTGGAGGAAGATGTGAGAATGACAAATATACTGTTTTAAATCAAGGTGCACAAGGCACACAAGCAGGAACATTAAATAGTTTATAGAATGGAGCATTCAAAGACTGACATTAATAATTGATCAAAATGTAATTAGAGAATTCAGCTAAGAGGAGAATACTTTTGACACCACAGAGGGACAAACAATTCAACACAAATAATTATAATTAACTGATAAGGAAGAAGGATTGATCCCTGGCTCCATCAGAATGCCCAGCCTGTAAGGAACAGAAGACGGAGGCCCAGCCCGTAAGGAACAGAAGACGGAGCTGACGGAGGCCCAGCCTGTAAGGAACAGAAGACGGAGCTGACTGAGGCCCAGCCCGTAAGGAACAGAAGACGGAGCTGACGGAGGCCCAGCCTGTAAGGAACAGAAGACGGAGCTGACTGAGGCCCAGCCCGTAAGGAACAGAAGACGGAGCTGACTGAGGCCCAGCCCGTAAGGAACAGAAGACGGAGCTGACTGAGGCCCAGCCTGTAAGGAACAGAAGACGGAGCTGACTGAGTGTCAGCCGAGCACAGGTGTGGAGGTCATGAACAGAGGCCCAGCTGGTGGTGGAGTAGTCCGTACAGGAGCGGAGGACTGATGCGGTTAGAGGTGTGGAATGGATGCTGGATGGTGGGACTCCTACAAAGTAATCTGATTGGCAGCATGTTTTTCTGCATCACTCTTCATCAATGCCACCAAATACCCAGCATACCACAGAGCATTTTCAACAACCTACTTGAAGGTCTGCTTCCTCTAAAGGCTGAACTGCTTCCTCTAAAGGCTGAACTGCATCTCATGTTGACCCAGCAAGTGTGCCTTGTTGCTGGGTTGCCAACTCTGCGCAGTACAGCCCTCCTGGATGAATGTATCTGCAGATATAGCCCTGGTGTACTCTCTTTTAGAACTATGTCTCCTGAAATGGCAAGCATCCTTACTGTCAAAAATCTAATTAAATCAAATCTTATTCATCCTATATACAGCGGGGTGTAAACAGTGCAATGAAATGCTTACTTTCAAGCTACCTCTCAACATAGCCCTTGTCATACAGCATGTCTTGGAGATATTTGTACGTCTATAACTTTCTCACTCATTATTCACAATTCATCAGGACTATCCGTAATCCTGGTAACATCCACATTCATGTAGAAGTGTTTAGAAACATATTCTATTCTTATTTACAATAAGTGACTCCAAAATGCACAATACATTATCCATGGACTAAGGAGCAACGTTAGCCCGAACAGGAACGTAAGACAGGGGACTGGTGAGCACAGGTGTGGAGTACAGAGGCCCAGGTGGTGGAGTAGCCCGTACAGGAGTGGAGGACAGGGGACTGACAGGGGACTGACTGATAAAGCTGTGGACTGGATATTGGTAGGTCCTGCACTGTCAGGTCCTGAACTTCCACAAGCTCCACAAAGCCCTCATCATCCTCCTCTTGGACATCAGGATCACCGGTCTCCAGTTCCTCAATGGCAGCCTTGTAATCCTGCAGCACCAAACCAGTCTGATCAAAGAGGTACTCCAAACCTATCAGCTCCCCTAAAGAAAAAAACAACATAAATATATGAGAATACACAGGACTGAGAATTTTAATAATTCTATAATAACATTTCACAAAGAGAAATGTGTTGCTGTTTGTATTCAATATAAAAGATGCATTAGATTATTAATTAAATTAAAATGATATTGCCATTACTAGTGTATTTGTGTGGAACAGTGTAAGGAACCATATGTTCCAACTGATGACCTTCCTACTGCACAGAATGTGGGCTATACAGCTTTACCTGCCAGAGCTTCCTGGGCATCCAGAGCAGCAGAGGACGGGCAAAGTACCTCTCCATCTCTACTGAGCTGCAGATGGTGGTGGAGGGCGATCCCACCCCATTTTGTCAACCCTGGCAAAGTCCATCTCTGGAATCCCATTCCCTGGCCACCTGAACAATGCCTTGGACACCCACTTATGGTCCACATCAGGCAAAATGTGTTGCCATCCCTTGGGAAGGCATATGTAAATCTCACTGAAATCAAAAGACAACAACATCCCCAAACGAGAAATAATGAATTGATGATACATTCCCCAAAGAACAGGTCATCATATCGCGAGACATACTGTGTAGGCCTAGTACATCATTTAAAATGCTAGTCATCACTATACATACTTCAAATACAGGCTGAAAAGTAGAACTATTCATTTAATTAGATCAATAATTAAACACCATCAAAATACGATCATCAAATCAAATCAAATCAAGTTTATTTTATATAGCCCTTCGTACATCAGCTAATATCTCGAAGTGCTGTACAGAAACCCAGCCTAAAACCCCAAACAGCAAGCAATGTAGGTGTAGAAGCACGGTGGCTAGGAAAAACTCCCTAGAAAGGCCAAAACCTAGGAAGAAAACTAGAGAGGAACCAGGCTATGAGGGGTGGCCAGTCCTCTTCTGGCTGTGCCGGATGGAGATTATAACAGAACTATGCCAAGATGTTCAAAATATTCATAAGTGACAAGCATGGTCAAATAATAATCATGAATAATTTTCAGTTGGCTTTTCATAGCCGATCATTAAGAGTTGAAAATAGCAGGTCTGGGACAGGTGGCGGTTCCATAACCGCAGGCAGAACAGCTGAAACTGGAATAGCAGCAAGGCCAGGCAGACTGGGGACAGCAAGGAGTCATCATGCCCGGTAGTCCTGACGTATGGTCCTAGGGCTCAGGTCAGGCAGAACAGCTGAAACTGGAATAGCAGCAAGGCCAGGCGGACTGGGGACAGCAAGGAGTCATCATGCCCGGTTTGCCGTGACGTATGGTCCTAGGGCTCAGGTTCTCCGAGAGAGTGAAAGAAAGAGAGAACGAGAGAATTAGAGAGAGCATACTTAAATTCACACAGGACACTGGATAAGATAGGAGAAGTACTCCAGGTATAACCAACTGACCCTAGCCCCCCGACACATAAACTACTGCAGCATAAATACTGGAGGCTGAGACAGGAGGGGTCAGGAGACACTGTGGCCCCATCAGAAGAAACCCCCGGACAGGGCCAAACAGGAAGGATATAACCCCACCCACTTTGCCAAAGCACAGCTCCCACACCACTAGAGGGATATCTTCAACCACCAACTTACAATCCTGAAACAAGGCCGAGTATAGCCCACAAAGATCTCCACCACAGCACAAACCAAGGGGGGGCGCCAACCCAGACAGGAAGATCACGTCAGTAACTCAACCCACTCAAGTGACGCACCCCTCCCAGGGACGGCATGAAAGAGCACCAGTAAGCCAGTGACTCAGCCCCTGTAATAGGGTTAGAGGCAGAGAATCCCAGTGGAGAGAGGGGAACCGGCCAGGCAGAGACAGCAAGGGCGGTTCGTTGCTCCAGAGCCTTTCCGTTCACCTTCACACTCCTGGGCCAGACTACACTCAATCATATGACCTACTGAAGAGATAAGTCTTCAGTAAAGACTTAAAGGTTGAGACCGAGTCTGCGTCTCTCACATGGGTAGGCAGACCGTTCCATAAAAATTGAGATCTATAGGAGAAAGCCCTGCCTCCCGCTGTTTGCTTAGAAATTCTAGGGACAATTGGGAGGCCTGCGTCTTGTGACCGTAGCGTACGTATAGGTATGTACGGCAGGACCAACTCGGAAAGATAGGTAGGAGCAAGCCCATGTAACGCTTTATAGGTTAACAGTAAAACCTTGAAATCAGCCCTTGCCTTAACAGGAAGCCAGTGTAGGGAAGCTAGCACTGGAGTAATATGATCAAATTTCTTGGTTCTAGTCAGGATTCTAGCAGCCGTATTTAGCACTAACTGAAGTTTATTTAGTGCTTTATCCGGGTAGCCGGAAAGTAGAGCATTGCAGTAGTCTAACCTAGAAGTAACAAATGCATGGATTAATTTTTCTGCATCATTTTTGGACAGAAAATTTCTGATTTTTGCAATGTTACGTAGATGGAAAAAAGCTGTCCTTGAAACAGTCTTGATATGTTCGTCAAAAGAGAGATCAGGGTCAAGAGTAACGCCGAGGTCCTTCACAGTTTTATTTGAGACGACTTTACAACCATCAAGATTAATTGTCAGATTTAACAGAAGATCTCTTTGTTTCTTGGGACCTAGAACAAGCATCTCTGTTTTGTCCGAGTTTAAAAGTAGAAAGTTTGCAGCCATCCACTTCCTTATGTCTGAAACACAGGCTTCTAGCGAGGGCAATTTTGGGGCTTCACCATGTTTCATTGAAATGTACAGCTGTGTGTCATCCGCATAGCAGTGAAAGTTAACATTATGTTTTCGAATAACATCCCCAAGAGGTAAAATATATAGTGAAAACAATAGTGGTCCTAAAACGGAACCTTGTGGAACACCGAAATGTACAGTTGATTTGTCAGAGGACAAACCATTCACAGAGACAAACTGATATCTTTCCGACAGGTAAGATCTAAACCAGGCCAGAACTTGTCCGTGTAGACCAATTTGGGTTTCCAGTCTCTCCAAAAGAATGTGGTGATCGATGGTGTCAAAGGCAGCACTAAGGTCTAGTAGCACGAGGACAGATGCAGAGCCTCGGTCTGATGCCATTAAAAGGTCATTTACCACCTTCACAAGTGCAGTCTCAGTGCTATGATGGGGTCTAAAACCAGACTGAAGCATTTCGTATACATTGTTTGTCTTCAGGAAGGCAGTAAGTTGCTGCGCAACAGCTTTTTCTAAAATTTTTGAGAGGAATGGAAGATTCGATACAGGCCGATAGTTTTTTATATTTTCCGGGTCAAGGTTTGGCTTTTTCAAGAGAGGCTTTATTACTGCCACTTTTAGTGAGTTTGGTACACATCCGGTGGATAGAGAGCCGTTTATTATGTTCAACATAGGAGGGCCAAGCACAGGAAGCAGCTCTTTCAGTAGTTTAGTAGGAATAGGATCCAGTATGCAGCTTGAAGGTTTAGAGGCCATGATTATTTTCATCATTGTGTCAAGAGATATAGTACTAAAACACTTAAGTTTCTCTCCCGATCCCAGGCCCTGGCAGAGCTGTGCAGATCCAGGACAGCTAAGCCCTGGAGGAATATGCAGATTTAAAGAGGAGTCCGTAATTTGCTTTCTAATGATCATGATTTTTTTCCTCAAAGAAGTTCATGAATTTATTACTGCTGAAGTGAAAGCCATCCTCTCTTGGGGAATGCTGCTTTTTAGTTAGCTTTGCAACAGTATCAAAAATAAATTTTGGATTGTTCTTATTTTCCTCAATTAAGTTGGAAAAGTAGGATGATCGAGCAGCAGTGAGGGCTCTTCGGTACTGCACGGTACTGTCTTTCCAAGCTAGTCGGAAGACTTCCAGTTTGGTGTGGCGCCATTTCCGTTCCAATTTTCTGGAAGCTTGCTTCAAAGCTCGGGTATTTTCTGTATACCAGGGAGCTAGTTTCTTATGACAAATGTTTTTCGTTTTTAGGGGTGCAACTGCATCTAGGGTATTGCGCAAGGTTAAATTGAGTTCCTCAGTTAGGTGGTTAACTGATTTTTGTCCTCTGACGTCCTTGGGTAGGCAGAAGGAGTCTGGAAGGGCGTCAAGGAATTTTTGTGTTGTCTGAGAATTTATAGCACGACTTTTGATGCTCCTTGGTTGGGGTCTGAGCAGATTATTTGTTGCGATTGCAAACGTAATAAAATGGTGGTCCGACAGTCCAGGATTATGAGGAAAAACATTAAGATCTACAACATTTATTCCATGGGACAAAACTAGGTCCAGAGTATGACTGTGGCAGTGAGTAAAACAAAATCGTTTGTTTTACTTATCTATTATCTCCATAAACTAAACATCATCATTAATGAATATAATAACTCCAAATTAGTATGAAAATAGTGGGGTTAACAGACTATTTTGATGGTCAGAGTAATCGGACATTAAACTAGCTAACGTTACGTTACTTCGATACGGCAGTTTACTAACGCGTTGGACAGCGTTACTGTAGCTAACGTTACACTGTACATATTATTTACCGAGCCGTGCTAACATATTACTGTAGCCTAATACACTGATCTTACCTGCTAGATATTCCGATCGATGATGATGATCAATGAAAACACCAGACAACAAAAAAGTGTAGCTAACGTTACTTCAGAAAATAAAGATAATTCGCGAACAAATTACCTGAGGAAATATATTTTTCCATTGTCCTCTTCTAGCATTTATAGGTCCCGCTATAGCTCATGTTACTTCAGAAAATAAATTAAACTCGCGAACAAAATTACCTGAAAGGAAATACACATTTCCATGGTCCTCTTGACTAGAGTTTAAAGGTCCCGCCATAGCTCTATCCTCATTGGTCAATTCTTGGTTGCTCTGGCGTCTCGGATTGGTTGGCGAGTGCAATTCTTGGTTACTTCTTGGTTGCAGACGGCGATATGATTGGTTGTCGCAACCAGAAATATCCTCGACTCACTGTTGTCACACTGGACCACCCAAAATAAACAACTTCTCACAGAGGGCAGCACTGTAGAGAGAGATAGGAGAGAGAGAGGTATAGGAGAGAGAGAAGAGCGAGCGAGGTGCAGTGCTAGCTGTGCCACTAGAGATTTTTGATTCAAGGCGGCACACAATTGGCCCAGCGTCGTCCGGGTTAGGGAAGGGTTTGGCCGGCAGGGATGTCCTTTTCCCATTGCGCACCAGCTTCTGTGGCGGGCCGGGCGCAGTGCACGCTGACACTGTCGCCAGGTGTATGGTGTTATCTCCGACACATTGGTGCTTCCGGTTGGTTGGGTTGTGTTTCGGAGGACGCACGGCTCTCTACCTTCGCCTCCCGAGTCCGTACGGGAGTTGCAGCGATGAGACAAGACTGTAACTACCAATCGGATACCACGAAATTGGGGTGAAAAAGGGGTAAAAAAAAAAAAACTATTATAATTTAAAAAAAGCTTGATTATCAGCTGAAAGTAGCAGCAGCTTATTTTAATGAGATTGCTATGCAACAGCATGCACTGTGCAGCTTGGAGCTGCCCAACACACATCCTCTTTGAAGTGTTCTGATTCATCTCAAAGGGATAAATAACTGATGTACATGTACAGTGCATTCAGAAAGTATTCAGACCCCTTTCCTTTTTCTACATTTTATGTTACAGCCTTATTCTAAAATGTATCAAATCCATTTTTTCCCTTATCAATCCACACACAATACCCTATAATGACAAAGTGAAAACAGCAACCGGGGAAGAAGGGCCTTGGTCAGGGAGGTGACACTGTACATTATATTCCATGTGAGTTCAAGATGGCGCCGACAGAGATGGTCGCCTCACTTCAAATCCTTAAGAAACTATGCAGTAAATTTTTTTAATGTATTATTTCTTACATTGTTAGCCCAGAAAATCTTAAGTGTTATTACATACAGCCGGGAAGAACTATTGGATATAAGAGCGACGTCAACTTACCAATATTACGACCAGGAATACGACTTTCCCAAAGCGGATCCTTTTTTCGGACCTCTATACTGAAGCATCAGTATAGAGACAAAGTAGAGTCGCAATTCAACGGCTCAAACACGAGACGTAAGTGGCAGGGTCTACAGACAATTATAAATAATTTTTTTAAAAACAAGCCCCGTCGCGGACATCGACGTCCTGCTCTCAGACAAATTAAACAACTTCTTTGCGCGCTTTGAGGACAATACAGTGCCACCGACACGGCCCGCTACCAAAGACTGTGGGCTCTCCTTCTCCGTGGCCGACGTGGGTAAAACATTTAAACGTGTTAACCCTCGCAAGGCTGACAGCCCAGACGGCATCCCTAGCCGCGTCCTCAGAGCATGCGCAGACCAGCTGGCTGGTGTGATAACAGACATATTCAATCAATCTCTATGCCAGTCTGCTGTCCCCACATGCTTCAAGATGGCCACCATTGTTCCTGTTCCCAAGAAAGCTAAGGTAACTGAACTAAATGACTATCGCCCCGTAGCACTCACTTCTGTCATCATGAAGTGCTTTGAGAGACTAGTCAAGGATCATATCACCTCCACCCTACCTGATAACCTAGACCCACTCCAATTTGCTTACCGCCCCAATAGGTCCACAGACGATACAATCGCCATCACACTGCACACTGCCCTATCCCATCTGGACAAGAGGAATACCTATGTAAGAATGCTGTTCATTGACTACAGCACAGCATTCAACACCATAGTACCATTAAAACTCATCATTAAGCTTGAGACCCTGGGTCTCGACCCTGCCCTGTGCAACTGGGTCCTGGACTTTCTGACGGGCCACCCCCAGGTGGTGAAGGTAGGATACAACATCTCCTCCCCGCTGATCCTCAAAACTGGGGCCCCACAAGGGTATGTTCTCAGCACTCTCCTGTACTCCCTGTTCACCCATGACTGCGTGGCCATGCACGCCTGCAACTCAATCATCAAGCTTGCAGATGACACTACAGTGGTAGGCTTGATAAGCAACAACGACGAGACAGCCTACAGGAAAGGAGGTGAGGGCCCTCGAAGTGTGGTGTCAGGAAAATAACCTCTCAATCAATTGGCCCACTATCGTCCGGGTTAGGGGACGGTTTGTCCGGGGGGGGCTTTACTTGGCTCATCGTTCTCTAGTGACTCCTTGTGGTGGGCCGGGTGCCAGCAGGCTGACCTCGGTCGTCAGGTGAACAACCTCCGACACATTGGTGTGGCTGGCTTCCGGGTTAAGCGGGTGGGTGTTAAGAAGCGCAGTTTGGCGGTTCATGTTTCAGAGGACTTATGACTTGATTTTCACCTCCTGAGCCTGCTAGGGAGTTGCAACGTTGTGACAAGATTGAAATTGGGGAGAAAAAGCGGGTAAAATACCACAAAGAAATGTTTTTGAGGCCACTGTATTCTTGGGGAACCTTCAATGCTGCAGAAATGTTTTGGTACCCTTCCCCAGATCTGTGCCTCGACACAATCCTGTCTCTGAGCTCTACGGACAATTTCTTCAACCTCATGGCTTGGTTTTTGCTTTGACATGCACTGTCAACTGTGGGACCTCATGTAGACAGGTCTATGCCTTTCTAAATCATGTCCAATCAATTGAATTTACCACAGGTGGACTCCAGTCAAGTTGTAGAAACATCTCAAGGCTGATCAATGGAAACAGGATGCACCTGAGCTCAATTTCGTGTCTCATAGCAAAGGGTCTGAATACTTATGTCAGTAAGGTTTTTATGTTTTTTATTTGTAATACATTTGCTAAAATATGTAAAAACCTGTTTTCGCTTTGTCATTATTGGGTATTGTGTGCAGATTGATGGGGGCATAGGGATGTAACGTAACAAAAAGTGGAAAAAGTCAAAGGGTCTGAAAACTTTCCAAATGCACTGGTTATCCTTTGCGCCACCCCAAAGATAACACCCTTGATAGGAGCCCTGCTTCAAAGATCCACACACAACACTTTCAAATCCCACATGCTCTTGAGGCGCAGAGCACGCTCCTTCTGTTCCACAGAAACACAAAAAACTAAATAAGCCCACTTGTCATTATTCTCATCAACGTCACCTCATCCAACCAATCCACAATTTTAATAGCGACTTCAAACGGATCTCCCAGGTAACAGTGTCGATCCAAAACCCTTATTCCAACCTTAAAAGACTCAGAACTAGGTTTGGATTTATTCCTTTCCACTACCACTTTACTTCTCTTATTTCCACTGTAATCCAATTCTTCTCACCATCATCTCCACTCCACATGTCGTCCGATTCAAACAGAACATCCGTTTCCGCCATTTTCCCAAAACCAACCCCCCATGGGCCTCCTCCTCTTTCAGTCTTCTTCTTATTCTTTGGACTTTATATGGCAGTTGGTAACTAACTTTATGGGGCATTACCACCACCAACTGGACTGGAGTGTGGACCTCAGTTCATCTTTCAATCAGCCACGTGGGTATATGCTCCTAAAAACCAATGAGGTTTCAATAAGTATAGGGGGATAAAAGGATGTTTCTGTTCAATTTGTAATTCTTTATATGTCCAATAAAAATACGCTACCGTTCAAAAGTTTGGGGTCATTTCAAAGAAATGTCTTTGAAAGAAAAGCTATTTTTTGTACATTAAAATAACATCAAATTGATCAGGAATACAGTGTAGACATTGTTAATGTTGTAAATGACTATTGTAGCTGGAAACGGCAGATTTTTTATGGAATATCTACATAGGCGTACAGAGGCCGTTTATCAGCAACCATCACTCTTGTGTTCCAATGGCACGGTGTGTTAGCTAATCCAAGTCTTTGAAAAGGCTTATTGATCATTAGAAAACCCTTTTGAAGTTATGTTAGCGCAGCTGAAAACTGTCATCCTGATTAAAGAAGCAATAAAACTGGCCTTCTTTAGACTAGTTGAGTATCTGGAGGATCAGCATTTGTGGGTTCGATTACAGGCTCAAAATGGTTAGAAACAAAGAACTTTCTTCTGAAACTCGTCAGTCTATTCTTGTTCTGAGAAATGAAGGATATTCCATGCGAGAAATTGACAAGAAACTAAAGATCTCGTACAACGCTCTTCACAGAATAGCGCAAACTGGCTCTAACCAGAATAGAAAGAGAAGTGGGAGGCCCCGGTGCACAACTGAGCAAGAGGACAAGTACATTAGAGTGTCTAGTTTGAAAAACAGACGCCTCACAAGTCCTCAACTGGTAGTTTCATTAAATACTACCCGCAAAACACCAGTCTCAATGTCGACGGTCTAGAGGCGACTCTGGGATGCTGGCCTTCTAGGCAGAGTTCCTCTGACCAGTGTCTGTGTTTTTTGCCCATCTTAATCTTTTATTTTTATTGGCCAGTCTGAGATATGGCTTTTTCTTTGCAACTCTGCCTACAAGGCCAGCATCCCGGAGTCACCTCTTCACTGTTGACGTAGAGACTGGTGTTTCGCAAGTACTTTTTAATGAAGCTGCCAGTTGAGGACTTGTGAGGTGTCTGTTTCTCAAATTAAAAGTCTAATTGAAACTTGTTTTCAAAACATTATTTAATCACCTTTCAATAACCTATAATTTCCGTTCTCAGAACGTTAATGAAAACTTTCCGGAAACCATAGTAAGACGTTATCAGAACCTCCCTGCAACCTAAAATTGAACGTTCCCAGAACAGGTGAAATTTTCACTTCAGTTCTCAGAACATTCAGTTTCACCGGCCAGGAAACGTATAGCTTCGTTCCCAGAACCAATGGGAAACCAAAAACGTATGTTACCACAACTTCCAAGGAACCAAATGTGCTAGCTGAGTCAAGATTTGCCTCTTATCTTGCCTTTTTCTTGTGTTTAAATGTGTTTAATAAACCCATTTAATCATAGCTGAATATCACACAGAAGCATTGACTGACTAATAATGTATAAAATACATCTAGTTTGATTTCCTTACATTATTTTCCTGTATGTCCAACTCCCACCCATGAATTTCTCGACATCCTTATTTGGGCGGAGAACGTCTTGAATGCATGTGTCATTTCGCTGAAAAGGCGTGAGATGGGTGTGGCTTCCCCACACATATCCAATTAAACCCCATTCATCTGTGGAAAGGGGCGAGGCCGCAGAGTGAAACCCTTGCAGTCTGTGGACGGGAGTTGGTGGAGGGGGCGGGGTTATGAGACGGAAGTGTCTACCGACTGGTCCAGCTGTCATCGACTAGAAGAGACCATTCGCACCGGCTGACTTGGAAATGCAGAAAATGGAAAAAAGCTGAAATATGGCAACATCTAGGAACCATAAGGACATGACGACAATTTAGAGGTACATAATGCACGATCTAGAATGAGTTTCATAAATGTAATGTCATACCAGAGAATTGCACTCAGGTTTGTACTCGTAGTTTGGAATTGCTAAATTATGATGACAACGATTGGTGCTAAGCTATGACATTGAACACACAGGACACGAAACCGACGAGGTCGTTTAAAGATACACATACCATTTAATACCAATATTACCGCAGATCCAGCCCGTATATCGCTGTCGGTGGAATTTTAGGATACATTTAATTTCTTGTCGACATTGTTGCTTATCTGCGTCGATTGCTCGCTAGATCGGCTACAATGTATCTACTGTGGTAGCTTGTCGGCTATTACCCTAGCGGCTTTTATACAGGGAACTAGGCTACCGTATGTTCAGAACAGACAAGAGACGTCATCAGTATTTGCTTTAAATGGTCGCGTCGGAGTTGGTCATTGGAGAAAAAACAAAATCTAGATATTCGGTAGGTGTTGGTGTATTTACCTTACTTATAACGCGCGGGCATAGACCCACTACACTGCATATAGACAGCATATAGATAAACACTGATAATCGCAATGTGTTTGATTGACAGAGCCCAACGCAGCAGCTGTTAGCTTGCTAGCCACATAACGACCTTTGGGAAGTGAAACGTCAACTAACAGTGTAGCCAGCCTGCCTGGTTGGTGCTATGTGCTTCTACCACATCTAACCTACGCAGCTTAACTCGAGTGTTTTCTGTTGTGGCTTGTTAGTGCTACTGCTATGCTTAGTCTGTGTAATTTTATCATGTAGCCTTGGCCTACGGTGGCTGAGCGAGTCAATGATTTCTTCTCATTGAGTTACATCACAGGACTAGCAGGCTGCAGTTGCAGCAAAGTCACTGCAGTTGGCGAGGCTGGTGTTGTTTTGGAAGGCCTGTAGGCTCAAATTGTGGCGTGACAGCCTTTGTATTTATGTCCTCAACCCACCCTCCCTTTCTACCTCACCCACTCTTTCCCCTACATCACCCTTTCCTCCCCCTTTCTCGCTCACGCCTTCACTCCTCACCTCCCCCTCACCCACTTTTCCCCCTTCTCTCCCTCACTCCTCTCCTTCCTCATGTTAAACAGTAGGAAATAGGCCTAGAAGACACTGAGATAAGAAGAACCAAGTTAAGGAGGAAACATCGGCTTTACCCCAGGATTCATAAATGGACGACTACGGCTTCGGAGTCCTGGTGAAGAATAACTGCAGTGGCATTAAATCTGCTTTCCCCGTGAGGATCCCTCCTCACCTCCAACCCCAGCCCTCCCACCTCAATCACCCCGCCAACCCCCCCAGCCCCCCTTCATTCATCAATAGCACCTCAGCCACCAATGGAGGAGGTAGTGCCTGGCTGTTCCCCTCCGTAACACCCCACAGTAACATGCAGGATGAGATCCTTGACTCCGACAAGGCCAAAGCCCTGGACCTGCAGGAGAAGGCCCAGCCGCAGGCCCTCTCCCCTGGGCAGCAAGAGGCCGGAGGTGGCCTAGGGGAGCTAGATGGGTCTCTACCTGAGGACTGCTCCATGGAGAAGGGCTCATTGGAGAGCAGCGGTGGGAAGGAGAAGCTTAGGGGTGGGATGGACTCTCCTCCGGTGCTGGGGGGGTTTGACTACCAGGACAGCCTGGGGATGGCGACGTCTGGAGCCCAGTCCACCACCACTACCTCCTCCCTGACCTCCTTCAACAACTGGTCCCCAACCGTACCCTCCAACCCCTCCCCCGTGGCCAGTGAGGACGTTGGGAGCGGGTTCTTTGGCCCGGCCGGTTCCAATGCTAACGGACCCCCGATGCTTTTCCAGAACTTCTCCCACCACGCCGGGCCCGGCTTCGGAGGGGTGGGGGGTAGCTTCTCCCCCCAGATTGGCCCTGTCTCCCAGCACCACCCTTCTCCACACCCCCACCACTACCACCCCCACAACCAGGGGGTCCCCCCGCAGCACCGCCGTTCCCCAGCCTCCCCCCACCCGCCCCAGCCCTCCTCCCCCCCTCACCCCCACCGCTCTGGAGCCTTCACCCAGCTGCCCCACCTGGCCCCTGCCCAGTCAAAGCCCCCCTCCCCTTGGGGCAGCTACCAGAGCCCTGTCCCCTCCACCCCCACTTCCACGTCCTGGAGCCCTGGAGTGGGGTACGGTGGCTGGGGAGGGTCACAGGGGGTCCGAGAGTACCGCAGGGGCCTCAACGGAGGGGTGACGGCCCTCAACTCCATCTCACCACTAAAGAAGTCTTTCCCCAACAACCAGGTACTCTTCTAGCTAGTTATACAGCACATGTCCCGTTGAACAACCAGGTACTCTTCTACCTAGTTATACTGCAAGTTATACTGCACACCTCCCGTTGAACAACCAGGTACTCTTCTACCTAGTTATACTGCACACCTCCCGTTGAACAACCAGGTACTCTTCTACCTAGTTATACTGCACACCTCCCGTTGAACAACCAGGTACTCTTCTACCTAGTTATACTGCACACCTCCCGTTGAACAACCAGGTACTCTTCTAGCTAGTTATACTGCACATGTCCCGTGGAACAACCAGGTACTCTTCTAGCTAGTTATACTGCACATGTCCCGTGGAACAACCAGGTACTCTTCTACCTAGTTATACTGCACACCTCCCGTTGAACAACCAGGTACTCTTCTAGCTAGTTATACTGCACACCTCCCGTTGAACAACCAGGTACTCTTCTAGCTAGTTATACTGCACACCTCCCGTTGAACAACCAGGTACTCTTCTAGCTAGTTATACTGCACACCTCCCGTTGAACAACCAGGTACTCTTCTAGCTAGTTATACTGCACAACTCCCGTGGAACAAGCTGGCACTGTACTAGATATACAGCACATCATACCTGCTAAGACTGGATGTCCCGAAGGCCTCAGACTGATGAGTAGCTTAACCATAATCATAATGACCTACAATTTAACTAGTAAATTATTTTCCTTCATTTAAATGTTTTGCCAAACTCATTGTGCTTGATTTAGTTGGTTATGATATAATTTATTCACGCCTACAGTCTGTAATCCAGCTAATACTGTTGTCTATTGAGCCTTAATATAAACTGTCTGTCATGCACATCAATGGTACAATCACATGCTACTATCCCACATGTACTACATGGTACAGTCCTACAGAATATTTTCCTGTCTTCCAGGTTCCCTCTCAGAAGTATCTTCGTAACAACACTGGGTTCAACCACAAGGCTTGGATGGAAGACAGCATGAGTCGCACTGACAACTTCCCTTTCCAGGTGAGTACAGAGATGAGCAAACTGTAGAGGGGAAAGTATATTCATCCACTCTTACAGGACAATGAAAGTGGAGTTAAAACATGCTTTTATATTGTTAAAACCAACACATGTAGCCTTGTTAAGGCCTTTTTGATTATGTGCAATACAGTACACATCAAAGTAAATGATAAGAGCAAATATGATCTAGTTACTAGAGTCTAGTAAGTAGATCGTCTGATAACATCAATGACAATCAGGCCAACTAAATGATTCAGCTCACATGTAAGTAACTATGTATAAGACTACATATCCAATAATACATCTGTCATTGTGGTGGTAAGCGAATGCCAGGATGAGGCCTATTCCGGTAATGTTTTCATCCAAAATGGCACAATATTCCCTGTATAGTGCACTACTTTTAACCAGAGCCTGGTCAGAAGTAGTGCACTATATATATAGGGAATAGGGTGCCATTTGGGACGGAAACCCCAGTCTTCTGTCCTTGTTAAAGATGCAGCGCGTTAGAGATGCCACAACGCATGTATGACAAATGTTGACATACTGTCATCTCACTTCTGCAGGCTTTGGCCCTATTTGAAAATCGCAGACATGACCTGGATTTGCGTAAATCTAGTTTTATCTTTCCAGTCACATACAGATCAGTGGTTACTTCAAAGAATGGATTCATTGAAAAGAATTCACTGTTTATCGACAGTTGTCTTTTTCTTTCTTCATCTTTATTTAACCAGGTAGGCCAGTTGAGAACAAGTTCTCATTTACAACTGCGACCTGGCCAAGATAAAGCAAAGCAGTGCGACACAAACAACAACACAGAGTTACACATGGAAGGGGCAGCATGACAGGGGCAGGGGCATGTGATACAAAGCAGTAGATTATCTATCTCTGTAGAATCAGATAAATAGATTTAGTCTGTATTTTAGTTGATAAGCGTCACCAGAAGGTCTCCGTGTAACTGTTTAGAGGGTCTGAAGTACCAGGATAACACGGGTGTCATCTATTATCAAAGCAAAACTCTGTCAAGGGTCTAGATTAGAACCTACCACCTCTGGGTTCTAGAGTCAGAATGGTTCTATTTTCCTGTTCTTACATAGAACACCGCAGGCTAATCATCGTGTTCCCTGTCTCTGTGTCTCTCTCAGCAGGAGAGAACCCGTTCCTTTGATGGCTTCAGCATGCACTCCCTGGAGAACAGTCTGATTGATATTATGAGGGCTGAACAGGATTCCTTGAAAGGTGGGTTTCTCTGTTTCACATAGTATGAAAAAGCACCCTGGGCCTGTATTCACAAAGCATCTCAGAATAAGAGAGGTGTTCTTGAATCAGTTTTCTCTTTTAGAAAATAAGAAATATGATTATATGGTCGGGGGGGACCTGATCATAGATCAGCAGTCCTACTCTGAGATGCTTTGTGAATATAGGCCCTGGTATTCTGGAATACTCCAAGCAATGAGAAAATATTAGCTGGACATACAGTAATGGCATATTTTGTATGTAGAGATAGAAGATTGATGTCACATAATTCTGACTGGTTGGTGAAATGGCTGCTTAGCTCAAATCGCTGCACCAACACAAGTGTGGTTGTACTGAATGCTCATAAAAGATGATACTCTTTGATGTCAGTCTTTTGAACGACGTATCCTGCTGAATTCCTGAGCTGCAGTAGTGCAGAGGAAGCACAGCCATATTTAAGACTGAGTCCTCTGAGTGGTGGGAGTACAGAGCAATACTCTTCTGTCTTAACCTGCTCAATCTCCCAGAGCTATCTGTTGTTGTACCTCTATGCTGGCACTTTCATCTCTGCTCTCCATTCTCTCCACCAACATGAATTAAACATGACGTTTTGTCTCATCCCGTTTCTGAAGACACGTTTTATTGCTAAGACTGTCACTATGTTAATGTAGGCCAGTCGATCCACCCTGATTACGCTCCTATTTCCCCTCTCTGAGCACGTCTCGCAATCGGTTGGCTGTTAAGTCAGAGTTCTCTGGATGCTTTGATGGTTCTGCTGCTCATCTCAATTCTCATTCTCAGTACATCACAGAACAGATACAGTTGTTAGAATGTGGCGGCTGTGTGGAGTTAGAATGTGGTGGCTGTGTGGAGTTCGAATGTGGTGGCTGTGTGGAGTTAGAATGCGGTGGCTGTGTGGAGTTAGAATGCGGTGGCTGTGTGGAGTTAGAATGCGGTGGCTGTGTGGAGTTAGAATGCGGTGGCTGTGTGGAGTTAGAATGCGGTGGCTGTGTGGAGTTAGAATGCGGTGGCTGTGTGGAGTTAGAATGCGGTGGCTGTGTGGAGTTAGAATGCGGTGGCTGTGTGGAGTTAGAATGCGGTGGCTGTGTGGAGTTAGAATGCGGTGGCTGTGTGGAGTTAGAATGCGGTGGCTGTGTGGAGTTAGAATGCGGTGGCTGTGTGGAGTTAGAATGCGGTGGCTGTGTGGAGTTAGAATGCGGTGGCTGTGTGGAGTTAGAATGCGGTGGCTGTGTGGAGTTAGAATGCGGTGGCTGTGTGGAGTTAGAATGCGGTGGCTGTGTGGAGTTAGAATGCGGTGGCTGTGTGGAGTTAGAATGCGGTGGCTGTGTGGAGTTAGAATGCGGTGGCTGTGTGGAGTTAGAATGCGGCGGCTGTGTGGAGTTAGAATGCGGCGGCTGTGTGGAGTTAGAATGCGGCGGCTGTGTGGAGTTAGAATGCGGCGGCTGTGTGGAGTTAGAATGCGGCGGCTGTGTGGAGTTAGAATGCGGCGGCTGTGTGGAGTTAGAATGCGGCGGCTGTGTGGAGCTAGAATGCGGCGGCTGTGTGGAGCTAGAATGCGGCGGCTGTGTGGAGCTAGAATGCGGCGGCTGTGTGGAGCTAGAATGCGGCGGCTGTGTGGAGCTAGAATGCGGCGGCTGTGTGGAGCTAGAATGCACATATTATTCTGCCTTCTAACTGACTTCTGTCTGTTCCTCTCCAGGTCGCTATGGTTTCTCTCACCAGGGCGGAGATGGGTCTTTGCCCATGAATGGTATGGAAATGTTATTTTGCCTCAATACTATAAAGTTTATAGCTTTGTTCAGTCATTCACAATAGTGGTAGTAAATTGGATGCGATTTGTTCATGGGATTTACATTATTTTGTAACCCTGTGCTGTTAAGAGTTGGTATGAAAGGTTGTTGTCTCTTGTTTTACATGCAGCTAGGAGCTATGGCAGACGACGAGGTAAAGCTAAACCCAAAATGTCTTCATGTTTTAGCTTCCATCATATCATTATTTGCAAAGCCTCGATTACGTCTGGTTTGGCCTCGCTGTGTAATAGGGTACTGTTTCAGATGTGTTTTCTTCCTGACTGCTGACTGTTCACTAGGCCCTGACTGAACCCGCAGAGGAAGACTTAAGTCCCCAGGGAGGATTTGAAATTTGTCTTTTTTTTTAACATAAATAAAATGTATTAATTCAATCCAAATACTATAAGCATGGAAGAGTTCCAGGTCATCTTTGTTGCAGTCGTGCTGACTGACCGTCTCACAGATTGCTATATTAATAACGTTCAACACTTGTGGTTGTTATGAGCGCGACAGCAAAAAGAAGATGACCTGACATGATTGCAGACTGCCTGTTTCCTGCTGGGCTTTTGTGACCTGGCTGTGGTAGCTTGTCACTGGACTTTAACAAAGCATTATGTTGCAAGCGCTTGAGGAAATTGTGGTTGGTTTCATGATCATGGTTCTCATTTGTCTTCACAATAAAAATGTATTTGGATAAAATCTTACCCTTTTCCCACAACTGAGTCAAACAGAGCTGAGCAGAGCTATACCAAGCTGGCCTGGTTAAACATTCACAATAATTGCTAGAAGGGACAATGTGTAAATGAAATATCAGAGTCAGCACAGTATGGTTTGGAAAATTATAACCACAAATGGGTGCTAAGTGGCCAAATAAATCCAGGGTGTCTGGGTTAGTACGGTTTGAGTATCTCTTTCTCTCCGCCCTCCAGGTCACTCTAACCTGTTCCCCATGGGGGACGAGCACTCCTTCGGAGAGGACGAGTCAGGTGACCAGGGACTTCCTGGTTTAGGATCCGCCCACTGTTTCCCGCAGCTCAACGGAGAGCGAGTGGAGAGGTACTCACGCAAGGTGTTTGTGGGAGGACTGCCCCCCGATATAGACGAAGGTATTGATCAATGAACAGAATAATACACCTTCTACAATGTTGTTTTGGGGTTAAAAACAATGGTTTGAGAGGTGTCTGTTTTCTATGGTAATGGACCCCGACATATGATGTCATAGAGGCTGTGGACCACTATTGCAGGTTCCTGAAGAGCCTGTGTAGCTGACTAGCTTTGACTCTTTCATTCTCAGATGAGATCACTGCCAGTTTCCGCCGGTTCGGTCACCTGTTTGTCGATTGGCCCCACAAGGCTGAGAGCAAGTCCTATTTCCCACCCAAAGGTGAGTCTGATATGGTCACATTGGCCAGGGAATACTCGGTGCCTGGTAATGAAGGGAATACTCGGTGCCCTGGTAATGGAGTACTCGGTGCCTGGTAATGAAGGGAATACTCGGTGCCTTGGTAATGAAGGGAGTACTCGGTGCCTGGTAATGAAGGGAGTACTCGGTGCCTGGTAATGAAGGGAGTACTCGGTGCCTGGTAATGAAGGGAGTACTCGGTGCCTGGTAATGAAGGGAGTACTCGGTGCCCGGTAATGAAGGGAGTACTCGGTGCCCGGTAATGAAGGGAGTACTCGGTGCCCCGGTAATGAAGGGAGTACTCGGTGCCCCGGTAATGAAGGGAGTACTCGGTGCCCCGGTAATGAAGGGAGTACTCGGTGCCCCGGTAATGAAGGGAGTACTCGGTGCCCCGGTAATGAAGGGAGTACTCGGTGCCCCGGTAATGAAGGGAGTACTCGGTGCCCCGGTAATGAAGGGAGTTCTCGGTGCCCCGGTAATGAAGGGAGTACTCGGTGCCCCGGTAATGAAGGGAGTACTCGGTGCCCCGGTAATGAAGGGAGTACTCGGTGCCTTGGTAATGAAGGGAAATAGATGAAGGTCATGAGAGTATTGAGCGCTTTCTTTCCCCTCTCAAGGTTATGCATTCTTGCTGTTCCAAGACGAGAGCTCTGTCCAGGATCTGATTGATGCCTGTATCGAGGAGGATGGCAAGCTCTACCTCTGTGTCTCCAGCCCCACCATCAAGGACAAGCCTGTGAGTGGAGCTTTACGTGTGTGTGTGTGTGTGTGTGTGTGTGTGTGTGTGTGTGTGTGTGTGTGTGTGTGTGTGTGTGTGTGTGTGTGTGTGTGTGTGTGTGTGTGTGTGTGTGTGTGTGTGTGTGTGTGTGTGTGTGTGTGTGTGTGTGTGTGTGTGTGTCTGGCTAGTGTGAGACAGTCTGTCTGAGTCTCCCACACACCCAGGCATTATTTAAAAATGTTTTTAACTGTAATTAAACTTCTTGGTTGGAGTTGTCTGTCCTCCTTGTCAGTCTAGCACTGCTGGTATAAATAGTTGTGAGATTTCCCCAGGCCACCTCCCTAGTTCAGCCCAGTCCACCCCCCCATGGTTCACATCTAGTTGTATGGACATGGTATGGACATTGAAAGATAATTTTACAGATGTTATATGGAATTTGGTACAGCCTTTTCTAGATGTTGTTTGAGTGTTATATGGGTGTTATATGGGTGTTATCTGAACGTTGTATGGCCATGCCTGTGTGTTCCTCTAGGTCCAGATCCGTCCCTGGAACCTGAACGACAGTGACTTTGTGATGGACGGCTCTCAGCCTCTGGACCCCAGGAAGACCATCTTCGTAGGGGGGGTGCCACGTCCTCTACGTGCAGGTACTGGACTGTGTTTCTGTGAGGAATGGTGGGGGGAGGCAGGGTGGAATGGGGTGAGAGAGTGGAAGAGCTAAAGTCCCTGAGCTACAGTTGTAATACCTAGGCTTTAGCTCAGCAGGCTAACACTGTCTGGCGTGACAGACCCAGTCAGCCACATCATCAGCCTATATGTGTCACTGTTCCAGTGGAGCTGGCCATGATAATGGATCGTCTGTATGGAGGAGTGTGTTACGCTGGCATCGACACAGACCCTGAGCTGAAATACCCTAAAGGAGCGGGCCGTGTGGCCTTCTCCAATCAGCAGAGCTACATCGCTGCTATCAGCGCTCGATTCGTTCAGCTGCAGCACGGCGAGATCGACAAACGGGTGAGTCAGTCTGGTCTTTGGTAGTTTAGCGGAGCCACATACGCTGTGCATTTTGTCCAGGAGAAGAACCATAGAGACCTCACGCACACAATAGCTAAGCTACAAAATGGAGCTGGGTCTGAGCTTCTCCCCTCTAGTTTCTCTTTTGTCCCATTCCATCTGGGTATGTTTAATCTCCTCTTTCTCCTTCTGTCCTCCCCCTCTTCCCCAGGTGGAAGTGAAGCCATACGTGCTGGATGACCAGCTGTGTGACGAGTGCCAGGGGACACGCTGTGGGGGGAAGTTCGCTCCCTTCTTCTGCGCTAACGTCACCTGTCTCCAGTACTACTGTGAGTACTGCTGGGCCACCATCCACTCCCGGGCCGGACGAGAGTTCCACAAGCCACTGGTCAAGGAGGGGGGTGACCGGCCCCGACACATATCCTTCAGGTGGAACTAGGGAGGGTGCCGGGCTATGTTGTAGAAAATAAAAGCACTTTTCTTTTTTCTGGTTCCTATTTAGTTTGGAAAATTAATTTAAAAGCTTATTTTAATCTTTATTTTTATTTTTTATC
Source organism: Salvelinus alpinus (assembly GCF_045679555.1). NCBI lineage: Eukaryota > Metazoa > Chordata > Actinopteri > Salmoniformes > Salmonidae > Salvelinus > Salvelinus alpinus. The sequence goes on from NC_092092.1 coordinate 75,284,446, forward strand.
GGACCTTCTCAGAACAGTAAATGCTAAGAAGAAGGACAACTAAGTGAAAGAAATCCCGTTTTGAATTTAAGTTAAGGTGTGCATGAGTACTTGGATGCATTATTAGATATGAGAAGAAATGTTTCTTCTGACTTGACTGTACTTTCTTTTCTCACATTAGCTGGCGAAGCTGCTTACATTTGTTGTCAAGAGTAACATATAACATTTGAGTGAGCTATGTGCTGCACCTCAATCAGTATATTAACTAGAACAGTTGTGTGTTAGAAGGGTACACTTATTTTAGTTAATTTACGCATGCAGGATTAGATTGCTATTTGTATCGTTAACCAAAGGTTGAGAGTAACTGGTCGGGTTAAAGTTCAATAGTCAAAGAAAACCACTGCAGAAGGGCAGACTGACCGACAATTCCCTTCATCATAAATAAACTGTTCAGAATACATGCAGGATTATTTAAGAAAAGATGATCCTCTCGGGCCTGGCAGCGATTACTGGCATGTGTTTCTAGATCATGGTTTTAAATTGACTCTTTGTAGCCAGAATGGGCAAACCAAAGATTGGCCTAAAAACAAGTGATCAACGGCAGTTGATTATCTGAGGGGTTTAAGGACTATAAGACTCCATTTTCAGGTTCAGGAGGTCAGGAAGGCTAGTGCTGTTTTAAGTTGTTGAGAGAGGGGAGAAACAGTCTTTGGAAAGACAGGTTTCAGCTGACAGACTACAGCCCTAACTGGCTAGGCAGGGCTCAGGTATTGGCAGTAGTATTAGCTCACTTTATATTGTCAGGGATATTAGCACAGGATGCTAACATGCTAATGTTGTAGTACTAGTAGGAATTCACAGTACAGTGGTAGCTAGCTACAGTGTTCCCTGAGTGACTCATAGTATGTAGCCTGGTCCTGGCCTGTATGTGCTTCAGTGTTTAACCAACTCCTCTGCCTATCCTTGTCCAGCTAATTAACACCGAGAGTTGGCTAAAGCACAGACAGACTGGACAACCAGGCTAGTCTAATGGTTGATCTGATGCACTCTCTCTCCCATGACTGGAGTGTAGAGGAAATAGATCCGAACTGTGGCGAATGGATACGCTAGTGGATCCTAGCTGTGGAGGATGAATACGTTAGTAGCGGGACACTCTGAAGAACTTGCTGTCACAGAGATAAAGATATTATTTTATACATGGCCTGCTGATTTTTGTACAGTGTTTTCTAGCTGATTATTTTGTCATGAACATATACATTTATTATGCACTACTTTTCTAAATATGTTTTTCAAGTCATTTTAGGCACATTTTTCACAAGATGGGATAACTCCTTTTGCAATACCTCATTTTTTTCACTTGGTGAGAAATAATTTTGTACCTTTGTTACTAAGAGATCTGCATTTATTGTAAAACTTAATTTAAAAAGAAAAAATTAATGATATTAATATAATTTTCAATTTAGCTTTTTATATATTTAAGTGCTGGTAAATGTTAAATTGTCTGGTCCATTGGTGTGATTGTGTAAAGGAAAGATAAACAGACAGACTACAGATGGTTAGCCAATCGTGTACAGACTTCTCTTTCATAATAATAAACCATAAGTACTGGATCTTAAGGCATGACGAGACCTTTCTAAACTTATTTTGATAGTCTTGAAACATATATTCATATTGTAGTGGGGAAGGAAAATCTAGATGACATTTTTTGGGTGGGTGGATGAGTAAACCCTTATTCCCTTGTATCATCAGAGTGAATGATGACAGGTGTTCTAAAAACTATATTCTCTTTCTGGAACTACCTGAAGGTTCCAGAACGTTCCAGTTATTCTATGCATGCATGACGTAATACAGAATAACAACATGACTATTGGCTAGTGTTAATGCAGGAAACTATTGTAATGCGCTAGAGCGCTTTCCTTTATATTTTTGTTTGAGATTTTGGTTCTCTTTCAGATCACCTCCTAATATCTAGCTTCTCTTTCTCTCCTAAAGTCTGCATCCCTCGCAGACGCACGCAGGCAGGCAGGTAGGCAGACGCAGGCAGGTAGGCAGACGCAGACGCAGGCAGGATACCAGAGTGATAACACTTGTACGAGTTTAGCCATATAGACAACACTTCTTCCTAAAAGAGACTTGATCACTCCACCCCTGTGATGTGGCATGCTTTGGGACATAGACTTGAATGTGTTTCATGTTGCAAGTTAACTTTGAGCCCTTATGTGCAATCCTTCTCTCCTAAAACAGTTTCTCTCATTCTGCAATGTAAACCCATATAAACCATGTAAACATTAAAACAGGATTCTTTTTTTGTCTACTATTGTTCATGCTGGTGTCTGCAAAGCAAAATGTTCTACTAATATATATATATATAGTGTGAATTTATTTTTAAACATTAGTTTTGTGCTTATTCAATGATTATGCTACTGTGATTGAGAAAACATTGTATATACTAGGTTGGTGATGTATTTGTTATATTCTCAATTGAAATGTAACACTTTCATTTGGATCAGATTTTTCTATTTTTTGGGGTGATGTGTTGAACTTGTTGATGTCTAGGTTTTCTAATTGCTGTATTGTGCGCCACATTCAGAGGAATAATGTCTGTTAGTATTACTTGATTGCGAAACATGCCAATAGTTTTTAATGGTATGCTGGGAAGGTTGTATTTATTGATATACCTTTTTTACTTGAGACATCATCTTGATTTTTATTATGTCATTTCACATTTATAAGTTCCGATTTATATATATCCCCCCCCCCCCCCCCCAATTATGTTGTGCTAATAACAGATGTCAGTTTTTATAGTTGGTTTGTAGAACTGAAGAAAAAAGATCTAATGTCATAATCATTTGCAGCCAACTATTTCTAACTGTATGCATACAACATTTGAAGTATGTGTATTGTGAGATGTTGAAAGAATTAAACTCCGCTGTGAGGAGAACAGTGGTTGTGGTCAATTTCTTGAGGAAAGCAAGGCATGTGTGTTGCTAAAAGTGTACATGTACTGGAAAAGGAAAAATGTACACCAGTTCTGTTTTAATTTTTTTTGTACATTCCTTTTGAACCCTGCACCCAAATATGAATTAATATTTGACTCATGCACTACAACACCTCATTCTGTTACTAAAGTGGACACTTAACTGCACTCATGGATTTAAAAACATTGGATTAATATAAATTGGATTGAGGGAGTTTAGCACCATATTATACACCAGTCCATTCCTCCAAGGGGAGTAAGTGTACATTTCATGGAGATTGTTCCTCTTCCTCACAATACCCTCCCCCACCCCCTCCTACATAGTTTTGTTCCTCTTTTTAATTATGTAAAGTGTATTGTGAACTTGACTAGAAGGGTAGAGAATTGGACCACAACCGTTCAGTGCAGCTGTGTGTGATGGTGTGACAGACAGCGACAGTGGTTTCTGACACATCTGGCCTGCTGTGCTGAACCAGGTCAGGCGGGGCTATTTATAGATTCAGGCAGATCCAATCCTCCAGCCCGGACCTTTGGCTCCTATTACCAACAACGACAGATACTGGTCTCAGCAGGCCACTGCAATTACAGTTGAAGTCGGAAGTTTGCATACACCTTAGCCAAATACATTTAAAACTCAGTTTTTCACAATTCCTAACATTTAATCCAAAATGTTTCGGATAGCCTTCCACAAGCTTCCCACAATAAGTTTGGTGAATTTTGGCCCATTCCCCCTGACAGAGCTGGTGTAACTGAGTCAGGTTTGTAGGCCTCCTTGCTCGCACACGCTTTTTCAGTTCTGACCACAAATTTTCTATAGGCTTGAGGTCAGGGCTTTGTGATGGCCACTCCAATACCGTGACTTTGTTGTCCTAAAGCCATTTTGCCACAACTCTGCTTGCAAGTATGCTTGGGGTCATTGTCCATTTGGAAGACCCATTTGCGACCAAGCTTTAACTTCCTGACTGATGCCTTGAGATGTTGCTTCAATATATACACATAATTTTCCTTCCTCATGAAGCCATCTATTTTGTGAAGTGCATCAGTCCCTCCTGCAGCAAAGCACACCCACAACATGATGCTGCCACCCCCGTACTTCATGGTTGGGATGGTGTTCTTTGGCTTGCAAGCTTCCCCCTTTTTTCCTCCAAACATAACGATGGTCATTATGGCCAAACGGTTCTATTTTTGTTTCATCAGACCAGAGGACATTTCTCCAAAAAGTACGATCTTTATCCCGATGTACAGTTGCAAACTGTAGTCTGGCTTTTTTATGGCAGTTTTGGAGCAGTGGCTTCTTCCTTGCTGAGAGGCCTTTCAGGTTATGTGGATATAGATACTTTTGTACCTGTTTCCGCCAGCATCTTCACAAGGTCCTTTGCTGCTGTTCTGGGATTGATTTGCACTTTTCGCACCAAAGTGCGTTCATCTCTAGGAGACAGAACGCGTCTCCTTCCTGAGCGGTATGACGGCTGTGGGGTCCCATGGTATTTATACTTGCGTACTATTGTTTGTACAGATGAACGTGGTACCTTCAGGCATTTGGAAATTGCTCCCAAGGATGAACCAGACTTGTGGAGGTCTACAGTTTTTTTCTGAGGTCTTGGCTGATTTCTATTGATTTTCCCATGATGTCAAGCAAAGAGGAACTGAGTTTAAAGGTAGGCCTTGAAGTACATCCACAGGTACACCTCCAATTGACTCAAATGATGTCAATTAGCCTATCAGAAGCTTCTAAAGCCATGACATGATTTTCTGGAATTTTCCAAGCTGTTTAAAGGCACAGTCAACTTAGTGTATGTAAACTTCTGACCCACTGGAATTGTGATACAGTGAAATAATCTCTGTAAACAATTGTTGGAAAAATTACTTGTGTCATGCACAAAGTAGATGTCCTGACCGACTTGCCAAAACCATAGTTTGTTAACAAGAAATTTGTGAAGTGGTTGAAAAAAATTAGTTTTAATGACTCCAACCTAAGTGTATGTAAACTTCCGACTTCAACTGTACGTGCTATTGAATTTCTGCATGACAAAAATCTTATTTTCATCAATCCATTTGGTAGGCAGTGGCAAATTGTACTGCTCTTTTGGTCAGCGAGTGACAACACTAATGTTCACGAAATAAGTGATTAGCAGCTAAAATTGAGAATGAAATAATTGTGCGTTCTGGCATCCTCATCGTTCTTGCTTCTCTAACTGGATCAATAGAATGTTTACAGACTGGACACATGCAGCTAATCCTAATCCTGCTCGAGGTACGGTACGGGCTGGAGATTCGAGGGGCTGTCCGTTTACTGGCCTAGCTAGCCAGCAGCATTTCTCTAGCTAGCTAATAACTTTAGCTAGCAAATGTTAACTTCAAGTTATTTTTGATAGACAGACATAGAAATAAGATGCCAGGTGCTCAGTTCAAGGCTGTTTGCATGCCAAGTTTTGGATCTCAATCCTCAGGATGTAGTCAAAGATGTACAGCAAATGAAAGAGTACTTGATCGAGTGGCCCCCCTCACAGAGAAGACGAGATGCAGTTGTCAAAGAAAAAGATCAAATTAGCGAAGTGTAACAAACCCGCACTGTCCAAGAAGAAACGAAAGGACGAGAGAACTTCTCTCTCCTCTCCTCCCCAGCAGTGGGCAGCCAGACAGACTGTGTTGAGGACCAGCGGTAGGATGCTACAGGAGCATCAGAGAGAGCCTGGACTCCCTCAGTCAGAGCAGTCAGGTTATACATTTAACTCCGATTGAAGACTAGAGTACAATCTGTAATTGATTATGGATCTTCTCTTTCCCTCTCAAACTCAGGAATGGAATAGTTTTCTTTGTTTCCCTTAAATGTTATTATATGATTTTGTTTTGCCCAAGTTTATGGACAACCTGGAAAATGTGCTGATTTGAGATGGAATGAAGGTTATTTATGTTACCTGTAACGAAACAGGTACTGCACATCTCCAGCAATCTGTTGCTGCAATTTAGTTTATTCTTTAATATACTCTGGTTGAAGAAATTGACTGTTGGTTTTGTTTTGATGGGGAATACAGATTTTCACTGTTGTCATTGGGAAAGAAGAGTTCTGAATTAAAACAACTTCTTGAGTTGGGTGGGACTAAGGTGTAAGAGGGTGTGAACGATGCTGAATGGGTGTAGACAAAGAGCTCTCCAGTAGTAGTACCAAAACATTTAAGGGCCATTTTCTCAAAAGTGGGTTACAAGTTGATCAACATTAAAAGCAGAATTACTTTCCCATTGTTCCTCAACTGCAGTGTATGATATACCATTTTCTAGCTCTGAGTCTCTACTTTAATCCATTGTAAAAAATAAAGAATTAAATACATTTTCAAATGTTGCTACATAATATCGAAGTGGTCGAGCACATTTCCGTTATGTCTGGTGAGCTATAACAGGTCAGCCAACCCTCCTGGAGAGCTCCTTCTGAGTATGCATGCTGTTGCACTAGCCCTTCTTCCTCATGGAGAACCTCTTTTCCACTAGAGGGAAGTGTGTGTGTGTGTGTGTGTGTGTGTGTGTGTGTGTGTGTGTGTGTGTGTGTGTGTGTGTGTGTGTGTGTGTGTGTGTGTGTGTGTGTGTGTGTGTGTGTGTGTGTGTGTGTGTGTGACAGAATACTGTACACTCAGCCACCTAAAAGTTGAATACACAGGTCAGCCACAGCTCAACTTCCTCAGTCAGATGTTCTCAGTAGAGTCTAGAAGTGTCCCAATGGCACCCTATTCCCTTCAGAGTGCGCTACTTTTGACCAGGGCTCATTATAGTGCACTACTTTTGACTAAAGCATCTGGTTCTGTTTCCTGCTCCTTATTAGTGAATTAACAACCCACAGCCAACATGTGGTTCTGTTTCCTGTTCCTTATTAGTGAATGAACAACCCACAGCCAACATGTGGTTCTGTTTCCTGTTCCTTATTAGTGAATTAACAACCCACAGCCAACATGTGGTTCTGTTTCCTGTTCCTTATTAGTGAATTAACAACCCACAGCCAACATGTGGTTCTGTTTCCTGTTCCTTATTAGTGAATTAACAACCCACAGCCAACATGTGGTTCTGTTTCCTGCTCCTTATTAGTGAATTAACAACCCACAGCCAACATGTGGTTCTGTTTCCTGTTCCTTATTAGTGAATTAACCACCCACAGCCAACATGTGGGTCTGTTTCCTGTTCCTTATTAGTGAATTGACAACCCACAGCCAACATGTGGTTCTGTTTCCTGTTCCTTATTAGTGAATGAACAACCCACAGCCAACATGTGGTTCTGTTTCCTGTACCTTATTAGTGAATTAACAACCCACAGACAACATGCGGCTCTGTTTCCTGTTCCTTATTAGTGAATTAACAACCCACATCCAACATGTGGTTCTGTTTCCTGTTCCTTATTAGTGAATTAACAACCCACAGCCAACATGTGGTTCTGTTTCCTGTTCCTTATTAGTGAATGAACAACCCACAGCCAACATGTGGTTCTGTTTCCTGTTCCTTATTAGTGAATTAACAACCCACAGCCAACATGTGGTTCTGTTTCCTGTTCCTTATTAGTGAATGAACAACCCACAGCCAACATGTGGTTCTGTTTCCTGTTCCTTATTAGTGAATGAACAACCCACAGCCAACATGTGGTTCTGTTTCCTGTTCCTTATTAGTGAATTAACCACCCACAGCCAACATGTGGTTCTGTTTCCTGTTCCTTATTAGTGAATGAACAACCCACAGCCAACATGTGGTTCTGTTTCCTGTTCCTTATTAGTGAATTGACAACCCACAGCCAACATGTGGTTCTGTTTCCTGTTCCTTATTAGTGAATTGACAACCCACAGACATGTGGTTCTGTTTCCTGTTCCTTATTAGTGAATGAACAACCCACAGCCAACATGTGGTTCTGTTTCCTGTTCCTTATTAGTGAATTGACAACCCACAGCCAACATGTGGTTCTTCTTATCCTAACAGTAAAATATTGGCAGGTGTAATATGCACAATTGACTATATAAATTGTTGAGCAGCTTCATAATGTTTTGATTTCTAGGCATCATTAGCTGTAGTATTAACAACTAAATCTCGTAATAAATCATGTGGAAATTGAACAAGTTGAGGTGACTAAACTGCTTAGAGTAACCCTGCATTGTAAACTGTCATGGTCAAAACATATTGATACAACAGTAGCTAAGATGGGGAGAAGTCTGTCTTTAATTAAGCGCTGCTCTGCCTACTAAACAACACTATCAACAAGGCAGGTCCTACAGGCCCTAGTTTTGTCGCACCTGGACTACTGTTCAGTCGTGTGGTCAGGTGCCAGAAAATTGCAATTGGCTCAGAACAGGGCAGCACGGCTGGTCCTTGGATGTACACAGAGAGCTAACATTAATAATATGCATGTCAATCTCTCGTGGCTCAATGTGGAGGAGAGATTGACTTCATCACTACTTATGAGAGGTATTGACATGTTGAATGTACCGAGCTATCTGAACTACTGGCGCACAGCTCGGACACCCACGTATACCCCACAAGACATTCCACCAGAGGTCTCTTCACAGTCCCCAAGTCAAGAGCAGACTATGGTAGTCGCACAGTACTACATAGAGCCATGACTACATGGAACTCTATTCCCCATCAAGTAACTGAATCAAGCAGTAAAATACGATTTAATAAACATAAAAATACACCTTATGGAACAGCGGGGACTGTGAAGCAACACAAACAGAGGCACAGACACATGCATACTGTATACACACACACACACACACACACACACACACACACACACACACACACACACACACACACACACACACACACACACACACACACACACACACACACACACACACACACACACACACACACACGCACTATACACACACATATTGTTAGTACCGTAGATATGTGGTAGTGGTGGAGTAGGGGCCTGAGGGCACACAGTGTGTTGTGAAATCTGTCAATATATTGTATTGTTTTTAAAATTGTATAACTGCCTTAATTTTGATGGACCCCAGGAAGAGTAGCTGCTGCCTTGGCAGGAACTAATGGGGCTCCATAATAAATCCCAGGAAGAGTAGCTGCTGCCTTGGCAGGAACTAATGGGGCTCCATAATAAATCCCAGGAAGAGTAGCTGCTGCCTTGGCAGGAACTAATAGGGATCCATAATAAACCCCAGGAAGAGTAGCTGCTGCCTTGGCAGGAACTAATGGGGATCCATAATAAACCCCAGGAAGAGTAGCTGCTGCCTTGGCAGGAACTAATGGGGATCCATAATAAACCCCAGGAAGAGTAGCTGCTGCCTTGGCAGGAACTAATGGGGATCCATAATAAACCCCAGGAAGAGTAGCTGCTGCCTTGGCAGGAACTAATGGGGATCCATAATAAACCCCAGGAAGAGTAGCTGCTGCCTTGGCAGGAACTAATGGGGATCCGTAATAAACCCCAGGAAGAGTAGCTGCTGCCTTGGCAGGAACTAATGGGGATCCATAATAAACCCCAGGAAGAGTAGCTGCTGCCTTGGCAGGTACTAATGGGGGTCCATAATAAACCACAGGAAGAGTAGCTGCTGCCTTGGCAGGAACTAATGGGGATCCATAATAAACCCCAGGAAGAGTAGCTGCTGCCTGGGCAGGAACTAATAGGGATCCATAATAAATACAAATACACACGCCCAGTATATTTACTAAGCTTGTTAGGAGTACAGTACAGTGTTGTGGATGAAGACACTCTCAGGAGGTGAATAGGGTCTAAACAGCCCATTCCAGTGTGAGGTCTGAACAGATCTTCTAATCAGGGCTGTGGTCTGAGACAGAGACTGGTGGTATACCATGGCGGCTCTACCTCCCAACCACACAGCCCTAGCCTCAGCATTGGTCTTGTTGTTCACTGTATTGTTGATGTGGAGAGGCCTCTAACGCTGTGATTGTTGCTAACACTTTTTCTAAAGAAAGGGAGAGCCCCCCCCCCCCCCCAGCCTAGCCTGCTGTTCTGAAGCTCCTAGTGGTGTTTATATGGAGAGGCCTCTGGACACGAAGGAGGTTTCTGGGCTCTTAGGCTAGTCCTGAAAATGGAATGTGGTTGTATTAAAGAACCATTAGGCATAGCCTGAGTGTCAGTCTGTTTGTGCTATCATGCCAACTCCTTGTCATGCCAGACAATAAGCAATAGAGTTGTCAAGAGCCCACACAGATCTGGGACCAGGCTAGGAGAGACCCACCCTGTTACATTAAATGTAGCATGATAAGCTGAAACGGCAACTGCTCCGCCCACAACCGTAAGGCTCTCCAGAGGGTAGTGAGGTCTGCAGAACGCATCACCGGGGGCAAACTACCTGCCCTCCAGGACACCTACACCACCCGATGTCACAGGAAGGCCATAAAGATCATCAAGGACAACAACCACCCAAGCCACTGCCTGTTCACCCCGCTATCATCCAGAAGGCGAGGTCAGTACAGGTGCATCAAAGCAGGGACCGAGAGACTGAAAAACAGCTTCTATCTCAAGGCCATCAGACTGTTAAACAGCCACCACTAACATTTAGCGGCCGCTGCCAACATACTGACTCAACTCCAGCCACTTTAAAAATGGGAATTGATGGAAATTATGTAAAAATGTACCACTAGCCACTTTAAACAATGCCACTTAATATAATGTTTACATACCCTACATTACCCATCTCATATGTATATACTGTACTCTATATCATCTACTGCATCTTGCCATCTTTATGTAATACATGTACCACTAGCCACTTTAAACTATGCCACTTTATGTTTACATACCCTACAGTACTCATCTCATATGTATATACCGTACTCTATACCATCTACTGCATCTTGCCATGCCGTTCTGTACCACCACTCATTCATATATCTTTATGTACATATTCTTTATCCCTTTACACTTGTGTGTGTGTATAAGGTAGTAGTTGTGGAATTGTTAGGTTAGATTACTTGTTGGTTATTACTGCATTGTCGGAACTAGAAGCACAAGCATTTCGCTACACTCGCATTAACATCTGCTAACCATGTGTATGTGACTAATAAAATTTGATTTGATTTGATTTGAAACACTAGTCTACCTGATTGACCACCAAACTCAACTACTATACTGTATTTCCATCATATTGGTTGTGTGTGTGTGTGTGTGTGTGTGTGTGTGTGTGTGTGTGTGTGTGTGTGTGTGTGTGTGTGTGTGTGTGTGTGTGTGTGTGTGTGTGTGTGTGTGTGTGTGTGTGTGTGTGTGTGTGTCTGTGTGTGTGTGTGTGTGCGTCTGTGTGTGTGCGTCTGCGTCCCAGTCGCAATGCTTAGTGCTATTACTCACTTGGGTACATTGGGGATTGAGGATGGGTGGCATTCATCACATCCTAAAGCCACACACACACACGCACAGTCTGTGTAAGTGAGCCATGATCCCAGCCCTGATTAGCCCCAGTGATGCTTACAACAGGCCTCCTCTCTGAATGTCTCTGGTGATTAAAGGTTATAGAAAGAATTGTTGTAAACAATTAGATTTTCTTTCGTTGTTATTTTTGTTTCCAGTCTGATGCCAAGACTACATCTTGTTGAGATCCTGTTCTGTAGTCAGTACCTCCGGTCCAACCCTTCTTCCACTACCCTTCTCCTACCCTTCTACTACCCTTCTAATACCCTTCTACTCCCCTTCTACGACCCTTCCACTACCCTTCTACTCCCCTTCTACTACCCTTCTACTCCCCTTCTACGACCCTTCCACTACCCTTCTACGACCCTTCCACTACCCTTCTACTACCCTTCCACTACCATTCTACTACCCTTCCACTACCCTTCCACTACCCTTCTACGACCCTTCCACGACCCTTCCACTACCCTTCTCCTACCCTTCTCCTACCCTTCTCCTACCCTTCTACGACCCTTCCACTACCCTTCCACTACCCTTCCACTACCCTTCTACTACCCTTCCACTACCCTTCTACTACCCTTCCACTACCCTTCTACGACCCTTCCACTACCCTTCTACGACCCTTCCACTACCCTTCCACTACCCTTCTACTACCCTTCTACTACCCTTCTCTTCCCTTCCACTTCTACTACCATTCCACTACCCTTCCACTACCCTTCTACTACCCTTCCACTACCCTTCCACTACCCTTCTACTACCCTTCTACTACCCTTCTCTACCCTTCCACTACCCTTCCACTTCTACTACCATTCCACTACCCTTCCACTACCCTTCTACTACCCTTCCACTACCCTTCCACTACCCTTCCACTACCCTTCCACTACACTTCCACTACCCTTCTACTACCCTTCCACTACCCTTCTACTACCATTCCACTACCCTTCTACTACCCTTCCACTACCCTTCCACTACCCTTCTACTACCCTTCCACTACCCTTCTACTACCCTTCCACTACCCTTCCACTACCCTTCTACTACCCTTCTCTACCCTTCCACTACCCTCCCACTACCCTTCCACTACCCTTCCACGACCCTTCTACGACCCTTCCACTACCCTTCTCTACCATTCTCTACCCTTCTACTACCCTTCCACTACCCTTCTACTACCCTTCCACTACCCTTCCACTACCCTTCTACTACCCTTCTTCCACTACCCTTCTTCCACTACCCTTCCACTACCCTTCCACTACCCCCCCACTACCCTTCCACTACCCTTCCAATACACTGCATAGTGAATAGTATTCACTACCAGTCAAAAGTTTTAGAACTCCCTACTCATTCAAGGGTTTTTCTTTATTTTTACTATTTTCTACATTGTAGAATAATAGTGAAGACATCAAAACTATGAAATAACACATATGGAATCATGTAGTAACCAAAAAAGTGTTAAACAAATCAAAATATATTTTATATTTGAGATTCTTCAAATAGCCACCCTTTGCCTTGATGACAGCTTTGCACACTCTTGGCATTCTCTCAACCAGCTTCACCTGGAATGTTTTTCCAACAGTCTTGAAGGAGTTCCCACATGTGGTATTTCATAGTTTTGATGTCTTCACTGTGATTCTACAATGTAGAAAATAGTCAAAATAAAGAAAAACCCTTGAATGAGTAGGTGTTCTAAAACTTTTCACCGGTACTGTACATTCTCTGCAGATCTTCTCACACATATATACATGTAGGGTACTTCTACCATACTGTATATGCCAATGACATCCTTTAAACTTGTTGAGCAAGGGGGTGGAGGAGGTGTTGAGTTATTTTAGTCTGATGGACAATTACATCTTGTCAAGGTGTTATGTCATGAGGTGTGTGTCTGTGTGTGTGTGTGTGTGTGTGTGTGTGTGTGTGTTGGTTTGACTTTGCTCGTTTGACTTTGAAGATAAATTACATTTCGGATGTTACCATAGGGCATTTGACATTTAAACTGCCATAATTTGCTAAAAGATCAGACGCACTCAATCGTTTAAAAGCAGAGCTGTCCTCCTTTAAACGGTTGGTGTCTCAAGTGCCTTGTAATTAACATAGTTTTAAATGTTGTGTAGTTAGAATTTTTTTTAAAAGAAGGAGAGAAAAAAAGCGAATATACATACCCCGTATAGGGCTAAATGTAAGAAAAGAAATGTGACAAATGCCTTTCTATGTTCTGAAAAGGCATGTAGAGTTCTGGTGGAAGTCATCAAAACTCTGCAAAGATTTATTTATTTATTTTATTTTTACCGTTATTTTACCAGGTAAGTTGACTGAGAACACGTTCTCATTTGCAGCAACGACCTGGGGAATAGTTACAGGGGAGAGGAGGGGGATGAATGAGCCAATTGTAAACTGGGGATTATTAGGTGACCGTGATGGTTGAGGGCCAGATTGGGAATTTAGCCAGGACACCGGGGTTAACACCCCTACTCTTACGATAAGTGCCATGGGATCTTTAATGACCTCAGAGAGTCAGGACACCCGTTTAACGTCCCATCCGAAAGACGGCACCCTACACAGAGCAGTGTCCCCAATCACTGCCCTGGGGCATTGGAATCTTTGTTTAGACCAGAGGAAAGAGTGCCTCCTACTGGCCCTCCAACACCACTTCCAGCAGCACCTGGTCTCCCATCCAGGGACTGACCAGGACCAACCCTGCTTAGCTTCAGAAGCAAGCCAGCAGTGGTATGCAGGGTGGTATGCTGCTGGCCAAGAAACAACATTTGATTTAGATGTGTGGTATGAACATTTTTGTGATTTTGTTATATTCTGAAATGGGAAAAAATTTTGCGAATAAAGAATACTCCCCGGGAAGTCCAGGAAAGTTTATAAGCCAAACAAACCTTATTGGAATTATGAGTTAAGGGATCTATGGTCAGTAATGCGCAAGGCTGAGTACTTGTTTTTACAGTGTAAAGATGGGAATACAAGACAACAGTGTAGGAAGGAATTTAAAAAAAAAACAGCATGGGTTTGATGAAAGACTGGGCCTATTCAAACGGAGATATCAGAGAGGGCAGTTATTACACCTTGGGGAGATACAGACAAGAAATCCTCAACAGTTTTGGAGCCAAATAAACAAGTTAGTACCAAAACGACATAAGAAAATTCCAATGGAAGTCAGAGAAGAGCAGGGGGGCTGAACTCTGATATTACACAGGTACTTAGGAGTGGGAGAAGGGCATATTTTGAGGAAGAATTTTCAAAAGACATTTGTTCCCAGAGAACTAAACTGGAAAATACAGTGTTAGAACCTTCTTATATATTAGTAACCCGTATTTAAATGAGGAGCTGTCAGTGGCAGAAGTTAAGAAGTTGATTGAAGCTGTAAAACGTGGGAAAGCGTTTGGCATTGATGAACTGCCTAATGAGGTTTTAAAATCCACTAAATTAATTGACGTCCTATATGATTTTCTCCAAATATGTTTTGAGTATAGTATTCAGCCATCCACTTGGTATAAGTCTATAGTGAATCCCATTCCCAAATCTTCAAGAAATGACCCGAGAGTGCCACTGAACTAAAGAGACATACGTTTATTAAGTACGGTTGGTAGATTATATTCATCCATCCTCAACAATATGTTAATTACATTTTTAGAGGATCAAAACATGGTGGAAGAACAAAATGTTTTTTGTAAATCCAGAGCCTGTATAGATCATATCTTCTCGGTCTGTACAATAATCAGTAATAGATTACACGAAGAGAAGCCTCCTTTTGCATGTTTCATTGATTTCCAGAAAGCTTTTGATTTTGTAAATAGGGATCGTTTAGCCTATAGTTGGTTAAAGACAGGGGGTTGATGGGAAATGTTATCACACAATCCAGTCTCTTTACAAAGTATCAATTGCTTGTGTGCGTGTTAATGAATATGGTACAGATTGGTTTCCAACAGCCTCGGGTGTGAAACAAGGAGAAGCCTTATCACCCACTTTGTTTGCTTTGTTTATAAATGATATTAAAACAGTTACATGTTGGAGTAAGATATGATGATGAAATGCTAGGTATCATTTTATATGCTGATGATATTATTTAGATGGAAGGAACAGAACAAGACCTGGGGCGGCAGCGTAGCCTAGTGGTTAGAGTGTTGGACTAGTAACCGAAAGGTTGCAAGATTGAATCCCTGAGCTGACAAGGTACAAACCTGTTGTTCTTCCCCCGTTAACAAGGCAGTTAACCCACTGTTCCTAGGCCGTCATTGAAAATAAGAATTTGTTCTTAACTGACTTGCCTAGTTAAATAAAGGTTAAAAAAATGTTATTATGTGCAGTCAATTGATGTAAAAGATGGAGACTCATGATCAACCAGACAAAAACACAGATAATGACTTTTTAGAAAACCAGATACTCTTAGTGTTTTTCAGTTTTATTTTGGAGAAGACATTCTTGAGCTTACTAGCAATTATAAATGTGGGTATTTTTATTGATGAACATGTTACCTATCTATACGAAACATCTGCCCTGGCCGACTCAGGAAGTAGAGCTCTTGGGGGAGTTATAGGAAAAACAAAACCACTCAAAGATATAGGTTATGCTACGTATTCCAAACTGTATCGGACTTTGTCCTGTTCTGGACTATTCTGTAGGAGTGTAGGGTGCTAAGAGGTATTTTTGTCCATAACAGAGCAGTACGTTACTTTTTAGGTGTCCACAAGTTTGCACCTATACTTGCAATAACTGGGGACATGGACTGGGAACCCTGTGAGGTGAGATGGAAGGCATGTATGGTGAGACTTTGGAATAGACTGTTGGATATGCCCACTGCCAGAATAGCTGGACAAGTTTTCCAATGGGATCTATCCATAGGGAGCCTGGGCAACTGAAATGTCCGAGCTTTTTCAACAGTCTGACTGTGAATATCTGTACAAAAAACAAAATAAGGGAGACATAGATATGATTATAAAACAACTGTTGATGCAATATGGGAAAAAATGGGTGGAGAAGATTAATCATAAACCCAAATTGAGAACATTTTGTTTGATTAAGGTGTGAATTTGTGTATGAGAGATATATTATGTATAACCTACCTAAAAGCAAGAGATCGCTATGTGCACAGGTAAGATCAGAGATATTGCCCCTGCGTATTGAAACAGGTCGGTATTGGGTTGAAATGGAGGAACAAAGACTATGTAACTATTGTGACCTAGAAGAAATAGAGAATGAAACTCATTGTATCCTCTATTGCCCTTTCTACCACAATATACACTTGCTCTTATTCCAGAAAGCACACCAGATATATCCTGGCATTATGTGGCTGAGTGATGATGAGAAATTTCAATTGTTTTTTGTCCATTGTGTATTTCCATTTGTGGAATATTTAGATAAAGCCTGGAATAAAAGAAAAAGGGCTGCCTATAATTAAATTGTACAAATATTTATCTTCTTTGTGGTAAATGGCATGTGTGTATATAGATGGTGTATAGGCTTGTCTCCATTATGAATCTTCTTTGTGGTAAATGGCATGTGTGTATATAGATGGTGTATAGGCTTGTCTCCATTATGAATCTTCTTTGTGGTAAATGGCATGTGTGTATATAGATGGTGTATAGGCTTGTCTCCATTATGAATCTTCTTTGTGGTAAATGGCATGTGTGTATATAGATGGTGTATAGGCTTGTCTCCATTATGAATCTTCTCTGTGGTAAATGGCATGTGTGTATGTAGATGGTGTATAGGCTTGTCTCCATTATGAATCTTCTTTGTGGTAAATGGCATGTGTGTATATAGATGGTGTATAGGCTTGTCTCCATTATGAATCTTCTCTTTGTGCCCAGACTGGGTTCAAATGCCTTCTGTTTAATTTTTCTGTATTTATTTATCTGTATATGTTATATATGTATGTATGCATGTGTATATATACAGTGTGTATGTATGTACAGTTGAAATCGGAGGTTTACATACACTTAGGCTGGAGTCATTAAAACTCATTTTTCAACCACTCCACAAATTTCTTGTTAACAAACTATAGTTTTGGCAAGTCGGTTAGGACATCTACTTTGTGTATGACAAGTAATTTTTCCAACAATTGTTTACAGACAGATTATTTCACTGTATCACAATTCCAGTGGGTCAGAAGTTTACATACACAAAGGTGACTGGGCCTTTAAACAGCTTGGAAAAATTCCAGAATATGATGTCATGGCTTTAGAAGCTTCTGATAGGCTAATTGACATCATTCGAGTCAATTGGAGGTGTACTTGTGGATGTATTTCAAGGCCTAACTTCAAACTCAGTTCCTCTTTGCTTGACATCATTGGAAAATCAAAAGAAATCAGTCAAGAACTCAGAAAAAAAAATGGTAGACCTCCACAAGTCTGGATCATCCTTGGGAGCAATTTTATTCTTCAAATAAAGTGGTGATCCTAACTGGCCTAAAACATGGAATTTTTACTAGGATTAAATGTCAGGAATTGTGAAAAACTGAGTTTAAATGTATTTGGCTAAGGTGTATGTAAACTTCCGACTTCAACTGTAAGTATGTTTACTATTAAACTGCTCTAGGGATGTAGTTATTGTTTGGATAACCTTATTTACTATTATGTATTGATTTCTACCCTTAATGTTTTCACTCTTTATGCAATGCGCAATGTAGAGACCCCCGGAAGAAGAATTATCATTTAATTACCATTTTTGTCTCATGTTTGTCTCAATTAATCCCATAAGGGATGGGTTGTCAATTGGTGTATGACATGAAAATAAAATGTTATTAATTGCTTATTTTGTGCAGTAGATTACAGTAGGTGAGAATAAAGAACAGCACCTTTGAGATCCATCAAGGAAACATAAAGCAATAAATGTTAGACAATCGAGTCTAAACGCCCAGGAGAAACACACACACACACACACACACACACACACACACACACACACACACACACACACACACAGCCTAAACGCCCAGGAGAAACACACACACACACACACACACACACACACACACACACACACACACACACACACACACACACACACCCGACCCCCTCCAACCTTCCATGAGATAATCACTATTATATTTCAGCTTTCCCCTCTTCCTTGGTTCGCTGAGTCATTCTGTTGTCTTTTGTTGCGTTTCATTGCAAATGTTTCAGTACATGAGTTTACATTGGGCAACCATAATGTCCTGTATTTTTCCAAACACTGTAATTGCTCTAATGGGAAATTAGGTCTGATTTTGTTGACAATGCTGGTTGTAGTTCCAGCCTGTTTTAGGGCCCCAGGGGTTATATTGATGAGTTCCAGCAATGCAAAACTAAACACACCATCAATTGTTCCCCGGAAAGTGGTTACAATTTGGGACATTTAGTGACTGGTGGTCACTGCAGTTTGATCATTTAGAAATGACAGACCAGAGGAAAACAACATGGTTGTTCAGCGTACACACACACACACACACACACACACACACACACACACACACACACACACACACACACACACACACACACACACACACACACACACACACACACACACACACACACACACACACACACACACACACACACACACAAATACGACTGTACTGTGAGAGCATTTTATACGGTGTGTTTATTCACTGTGGTCTAGAAAGCAAATTGTCTTTAAGGAGTGGTTATATTATAATATCCTAATTCATCCCCAAGCAGCCATGCCCCTGTGTGCCCCAAATGGCACCCTATTCCCTAAATAGTGCACTACTTTTGACCAGAACCCTATCTAGGGAAAAGGGTTCCATTTGAGACGCAGGCCCTGTTTGCTCCAAATTAAGCAGAAAGCTCTCTTTCCCAGTTCATTTCTACTTAGGAATAAACTATTTTCATTGTTGTTTTTATGATTAAAATCCTAGATCTAAACTGTACTTACAGTATAATTAAATCAAAATGTGGGTGAAGTTAACGTGAAGTTTATTTTGACTTTCGTTGTCAAAACCCTTTTCTGTGGACGCAGTTTGACAAAATGAAAAATTAGTCTTAGATTATCTTGTCTATTGAAGTCTGGAAATGGTCCTTCCAGCCACATTGAGAGGAACAGTGTGGGTCAGGCTGTTTAGAAGAGGTTGTTCAGCTCAGTGATTTGCCTTTTTAACCTGTCTCCAGACCTGTTATTACTGAGAGCTCTCTGACACTTTCAGAAAACCATGTATTTTCATGTTCTTCTAACTTTTAACCCTCCTTAGAGTTGACAGCTGTAATAGGGGGGTTGTCTTATTGTGACCAGTCTATAGAGGAGGACATCCATCTTACAGTAACTTCGGCCTGTAACTACAATCTGGTTCTCCTCGATTCTAATCACAGCAACCCTCCATAGCTCAGACACACCAGTAGGATTGTCAAACGTTTGCCTGCCGACAGTACTTAGCAACTCTGAAAAAGTGTCGGCAGTCACTCTTTTGTGTACACGCAGCAAATAGCTTGAAGTCTTCAGCCTCTCAGCCATTTTAAAACAATCCAAACCAGAAGGTGGGAGTAGCGTTGTTTAGCAATGCGTGTCTGTGTGTGCTGCTTAGTTTATGGTCTCAATTAACTGTGCTAATGTTTCTATTTAGTAAAAAACCCTTGTTACTAGCCAGACAACCACAACTAGATAATTACCTAGCAAGAAGATGAAGAAACAATTTAATACACTCTTCACAATCTCGTACTACCAGTGCCAGCCCATAGACAAATGTTTAGCTAGCTAGCTAATGTTAGCATATTCTCTAGCTAGCACAACATAGCTAGCTAGCTAGCTAGCTAGCTAAGGACACTGCACTAACGCAGGCAGCTGTTTCATGGAAAATAATCCATTGTGAGTTAATTATAATGTCAATACTAGCTAGTGGTTAGCTAGCTTGGAGGAAGTATTTAGTGTATTGTGTCTCTGCACTTAGCTAGCTACCATCCCATAGCCTACAATGCATATGAAGTGTAACTGTCTCATGATATTTAACCGTGGATGTACAGAGAAAATTAACTGTTTTTTCCTTTTTCTTGTCACTCCTATTGGCCCCTCCCACGTGGGGGTTTGTGCTCTCTGATTGGTTCAAAGTCAAGTTGTTGGCCACTGTTCTAGCAAGAGAAGGAAAGGCCTCCCATTGTGATAAGTACGTAACGTATCAGCAGACAAAAGGGCAGTGAGATTCTCGAGTGTTTCATGCTTAAGGGATTTTGTCCTTGCTACTGACACCTCTGGCTAGTTTCTGGGGTGGATTAGACCAGGGTTTTTAGTGAAGCAAGTATTGTGGTAGAGAAAATGCCATTACATTTTCTGTACAACAATATAGACCCTTCCCTTGGTTTCTAGAATAAGAGACTGTAGCCTATTGTGACCTCAGGCTAGCTTCTGGGGTAGATTAGAGCAGGGTCTATGCTGAAGCAATTAGGATCAAATATCATCAAGCAGAACACTGCATTCAAATAGAATTGCATTAAAGAGGAGACAGAGTAAAGCTGCTAGTCTACGCCCCATAGCCATTCCTTCCCCCTGGTCTCTACGTCTACGCCCCATAGCCATTCCTTCCCCCTGGTCTCTACGTCTACGCCCCATAGCCATTCCTTCCCCCTGGTCTCTACGTCTACGCCCCATAGCCATTCCTTCCCCCTGGTCTCTACGTCTACGCCCCATAGCCATTCCTTCCCCCTGGTCTCTACGTCTACGCCCCATAGCCATTCCTTCCCCCTGGTCTCTACGTCTACGCCCCATAGCCATTCCTTCCCCCTGGTCTCTACGTCTACGCCCCATAGCCATTCCTTCCCCCTGGTCTCTACGTCTAGGAAACCGTGTATTTTGGTTTCCTAATGGCTAGAGCTACACAAGCTTAACTCTGAAAGGTGGAACAGACAGAGAGTTGTGTGTGTGTGTGTGTGTGTGTGTGTGTGTGTGTGTGTGTGTGTGTGTGTGTGTGTGTGTGTGTGTGTGTGTGTGTGTGGCAGTGGTAATTGTATGGTATCAAATCAATGGAACTGAGGGTTGTAATGGTCTGGAACTCAGGGCTCACACTGACCTTTAGGTGGACAACCAGAGAGACCAGAGAGATGAACACATTCCCTTAAGGCTGGCCGTCTGTCTATCTGGGGAGGAGGGGACAGTGTCTATCCCCAATCAGACAGACCCCTGCTGGGCTTGGCGTGGCCACTCTGCCCCCTTAACCAGGGATAGGAACCAGAGGAGAGGAAAGAGGAGAGAAGAGATGAGAGGAGATGACTAATGGGTGGAATCTAAGGATGTCAACATATCAATGAACACATGCTTTTCTTGTGCTCTGATATCAACCGCTCTTCTCACTCAACTGCCTTTCTAGCTAATTGCCTCTTCTCATCAACTAAACTACGCACAAACACACACACACACACACACACACACACACACACACACACACACACACACACACACACACACACACACACACACACACACACACACACACACACACACACACACACACACACACACACACACACACACACACACACACACACACACAGAGCGAGAGAGAACACACACTTCACAGTAAGAAACCGCGGGGATGAAAGAGAGGCCTTTAATTGACTTGCATGTGTTTACATGAGGCTAGGGCTGCATGGTGGTGTAAACACATTGATTCACACACACACGCACACACACACACATATGTAAGTGCCTCCAGTGTGTCTGGACTGTGCTCTGTAATCAGTTGAGCATTAGTGTTGTGGTGTCAGCCCCTCGCTCCCCCCTGCATCATTAGGCCTTCATGATTCTCTCTCTCGCTCTGTGTGTGTGTGTGTGTGTGTGTGTGTGTGTGTGTGTGTGTGTGTGTGTGTGTGTGTGTGTGTGTGTGTGTGTGTGTGTGTGTAATTTATTTCACCTTTATTTAACCAGGAAGGCTAGTAGAGAACAAGTTCTCATTTACAACTGCGAGATAAAGCAAAGCAGTGAGACAAAAACAACAACACAGAGTTACACATGGGATAAACAAACGTACAGTCAATAACACAATAGAAAAATCTATATACAGTGTGTGCAAATGTAGTAAGATTAGGGAGGTAAGGCAATAAATAGGCTATAGTGGCGAAATTCACGCATCATTTCTAGATTTTCCATATTATGCATTTGTTTGAATAGCGTCCTTGATCTCTACAGGACAGAGCCACTTTGTTTTGGAAGACAGATGATATTTTTTATTATTATTATTATTATTATTATTATTATTATTATGTCCTGGTACAATACATGGCCAAAAGCATGTGGACACCCCTTCCAATTAGTGGATTCGTTGATGACAGGTGTATAAAATCGAGCACACGGCCATGCAATCTCCATAGACAAACATTGGCTGTAGAATGGCCCGTACTGAAGAGTGACTTTCAACGTGGCACGGTCATAGGATGCCACCTTTCCAACACGTCAGTTTGTCAAATTTCTGCCCTGCTAGAGCTGCCCCGGTCAACTGTAAGTGCTGTTATTGTGAAGTGGAAACGTCTAGGAGAAACAATGGCTCAGCCACGAAGTGGTAGGCCACACAAGGGGACCGCTGAATGCTGAAGCGAGTTGCGCGTAAAAATCGTCTGTCTTTGGTTGCAACACTCACTACCGAGTTCCAAACTGCCTCTGGAAGCAACGGCAGCACAAGAACTGTTCATGAAATGGGTTTCCATGGCCGAGCAGCCACACCCAAGCCTAAGATCACCATGCACAATAAAAGCGTCAGCTTGAGTGGTGTAAAGCTCGCCGCCATTGGACTCTGGAGCAGTTGAAACACGTTCTCTGGCGTGATGAATCACGCTTCACCATCTGGCAGCCCTATATGGGTTTGGCGGATGCCAGGAGAATGTTAACAGCCCCAATGCATAGTGCCAACTGTGAAGTTTGATGGAGGATGAATAATGGTTTTGGGCTGTTTTTTAATGGTTCAGGCTAGGCCCCTTAGTTACAGTGAAGGGAAATCTTAATGCTACAGCGTACAGTGACATTCTAGATGATTCTGTGCTTCCAACTTTGTGGCAACAGTTTGGAGAAGGCCCTTTCCTGTTCCAACATGACAATGCCCCCGTGCACAAGGTGAGGTCCATACAGAAATCGTTTGTCGAGATCGGTGTGGAAGAACTTGACTGGCCTGCACAGAGCCCTGACCTCAACCCCATCAAACCCTTTTGGGATGAATTGGTTCAACGACTGCGAGCCAGGCGTAATCGCCCAACATTAGTGCCGACCTCACTAATGCTCTTGTGGCTGAATGGAATCAAGTCCCCGCAGCAATGTTCCAACACCTAGCGGAAAGCCTTCCCAGAAGAGAGGAGGCTGTTATAAGAGCAAAGGGGACCAACTCTATATTAATGTCCATGATTTTGGAATGAGATGTTCGACGAGCAACTTTTGGACATGGAGTGTATATCTGAGCTTCAAACAGTCCCACACACAGACACACTCCCTAGCCTGACAGCTCTGCTCAGTCTGTGAGACGATAGACTGAGGTTATTGTGAGCGGGCGCCACACACCTCAGGAAGGTAGTAATTTACCTTCATTACCCTTAAATCCTGCTTAAAGGAGCCGGATTCCACACGCCTAATTACAAGGTGTTAATAACAACCTTGTAATGACAGTCATTTACTAACCTACCTGCCTCCAACCAAATGCCTCGCTCTCACAGTGGAGTGAGTAAGCTGAGATGAGGGTTGAAGTAGAAAAACAAACTTACTGCATCCCAAATAGCACCCTATTCCCTATATAGTGCACTACTATTGACCAAAGCCATATCGGCCTTGAGCAAAAGTAGTGCACTGCATAGGGAATAGGGTGCCATTTGGGACCCTGGCTGACTGACATAATTCTTATTGATTACGATTGTGATTAACTACCAAAGTGGTATTTGAGGTCATAGCGAGTTTCAACATGAGTAGAGAGACTTGTCAGGGCTCCATGGTGCAGCC
Source organism: Salvelinus alpinus (assembly GCF_045679555.1). Classification (NCBI taxonomy): domain Eukaryota; kingdom Metazoa; phylum Chordata; class Actinopteri; order Salmoniformes; family Salmonidae; genus Salvelinus; species Salvelinus alpinus. Next base: position 75,308,658 of record NC_092092.1, read on the forward strand.
AGAGATGTGGTAACACAACAGTTAAGTTGTCTCTCTGATCCGCTTTCATCTTTCTGCCACCGACCGACGCCCAGAGACAAGTTATGATGACACATAGGCCTACACACACACACACACACACACACACACACACACACACACACACACACACACACACACACACACACACACACACACACACACACACACACACACACACACACACACACACACACACACACACACACACACACACAAACAATCAAGCTAATAGCAGAGAGGGAGATACAGTAGAAGGCCTCTAAGATACCACTAGAATCAGTCCCCCTATCAGCAGCACTGGACTAGTCTGCACTGAGATGACCCTGGCAAGAACACTCCCATGATTGTCCCCCACGATGAAATTGGGGAGGGGACTGTGGCTCTGTCTCCGTCCATCACAAGTGATATCTCAGACAGCACTAGCCCGATTTGGACGAAACTTGGATAAATGATGCATCTTTCCATAGAGATCTGGCATTTACAAGAGTACACTGATTGACCCAAGGCGGGAGTTTAGGGCACTGCAACAGGGCACTGCAGCATTCGTGGGGGACGACATGTTTACTGTCGCCTTGTTTCTATTAATGTGTAGACGAGTGGGTTGTTAGGGAACAAAACCGACGTGTGCACAACTTTGGGGCAAAACAGATGGTTGGCTTAGAGTGAAATGATTGTTGACAACATGTAAACTATATTTATTCTCCAAATGTTTATTGAAAACATAAATACATTTGCAAAATGAGCATTTGCTGTCTCTCAAATATATTGTTACACTTGTTGGTTAGCCTGCTAGTGAATTTTAGCGGTATTAGCATACGTGACAAGCGTCAAAACATGACATGGTATCAATAACAAGCTGAAACGAGTCATCTACGATTCCCCACATGGCAGCTTCTTGTCTTTGTTGCTAGGTATCTGACCGTTCAGAATCATAACAACACAAGGCCTTCAGCCCCATGGATGCATGTGCATCAATTTCATGATGTTGTCAGCCAACCTGCTGTCTATGTACTGCACTGATAGAGTATTTTATTAAATGTGCTATTTTTCATCATATTAATGTCCATCATTTGTTGAATGTAGCATCTTTTTCCAAATATTAATTCCTAAAATATAAATTATATTATTTATTCTGGGAAAACGGGGTAAGGCAGGCTTAATCTACATATATGTTGGAATAGCCTTCTTTGAGGGAGCAACAATTGAAAAATAGTTCTCAGCAATTTTCCATCCACCTCCTCCTCCTCCTTCTCACGCAATTAGCTGTAAATTAGGCTCTTATTTACTCGACCTCGTGTTTACCCTGAGTGTAGTCTGTCTCGAGGGTGTCTTTAACCTCAAGACCCAGGACCACACCCAAATCCCCGAAACTCACAGGCCAATCACAAGTCTCCTTCCTCTTCTACAGTTTTGTCAGGGTTTGAATTGGTTGAAAGTCCCAGTGCTATAAACAAGTGTTCTCATGAGTTTAGACACAGACTCCAGAAGTTGTTGTCCTCTCCGCGGATAACAGTTGAGATGCGCATATTATTATTACCTTTAGGACAAGTTGAATGTGTTCGTCAACATCTTATTTTAGCATAATAAGAAGCATGGATTCTCCAGTAGATTCGACAGATGGATTTTCAACCTATGAGGACACTCTTCGACCACCGACGCAGCTCAAGGAGCGAAAAAAAACAGAATCACATTTACCTTTCAGTGTGGATGCGATCATGTTGGATAGAAGAATTTCTGGCGACGGAGGGAGACGCCACAGCGGTACGATAATCTCTCCCCTGGGGAATTACTCTATATCCGTGTCCAGAGAGATGTCTAGTGAAGAAGACTTTCCTCACAACTTTGACCCGTCTTCTTCGACAGTTAAATCAGAGACGTCGGGACCAGGGGACTTTGCGTCCAATTTGGCTCCAGTGCTCAGTAAGTGCTCAACCTTCATTAACTTCAAGAGTTAATGAAAAGCCTATGGCCTGGTAACTTTTGGTCCCATGGTGATCAATTGGGAAATATCCATTATGTATGTTTACTAATGTATTTTAGAAGTTGTAGCCTATGTGGAAAAAAATATATATTTCTGAGTTTGAATGGTATAAAACTATTGTACACTGTCTACAGATCAATACCAGTTCTTTATAACCATTCAAAACACTGCATATCATCAGGGGAGAAGGCTAAATGTATTTATTTGTGTATATACACTGAGTGTACCAAACATTAGGAACACCTTCCTAATATTGAGTTCCACCCCCCTTTGTGCCCTCAGAACAGCCTCAATTCATCAGGCCATGCACTCTACAAGGTGTCAAGTGTTCCACAGGGATGTTGACTCCAATGCTTCCCACAGTTGTGTCAAATTGGCTGGATGTCCTTTTGGTGGTTGACTATTCTTGATACATACAGGAAACTGCTGAGTGTGGAAAAACCTAGCAGCGTTGCAGTTCTTGACACAACCCGGTGCACCCGGCACCTACTACCATACTTAAATATTTTGTCTTGCCCATTCACACTAAATGGCACACATACACAACCCATGTCTCAAGGCTTAAAATCCTAATTTAACCTGCCTCCTCCCCTTCATCTACACTGATTGAAGTGGATTTAACACGTGACATCAATAAGGGGTGATAGCTTTCACCTGGCTTAACCTGGTCAGTCTACAGTATGTCATGGAAAGAGCAGGTGTTCTTAATGTTTTGTACACAGTGTATTTTGATTCATGTTCTCTTTCTGTCTATTAGTGACATGTTTAGGCTAATGGCTGTTGACAAATACCACAAACACTCATTATGCCTTTAATGATACATCCCTCTGTCTCCCCTCCCTCCCCCCTCCCTCCAGACCAGCTCAGTCCCTCCTTGAGAAAACACAAGACCAACAGGAAGCCCCGGACCCCCTTCACCACCTCCCAGCTCCTGTCCCTGGAGAGGAAGTTCCATCAGAAACAGTACCTGTCCATTGCAGAGCGGGCTGAGTTCTCCTCCTCCCTGTCCCTCTCAGAGACCCAGGTCAAGATCTGGTTCCAGAATCGACGGGCTAAAGCCAAGAGACTACAGGAGGCAGAGGCGGAGAAACTCAAGATGGCCGCCGCAGGTGTTGGATCCAAGCCGGGGTTCTATCCCCCGGCGTTCTCCTCACTGCCGTTCCCCCTCTGTGTCAGTCTGGGGGGTCTGGGTGGGTGGGTCTCAGGGATGTACGGAGGACAGGGGTTCCCCTTCAGACGCACCCCTCTGTTAAAAACAGAACCACATCTGGGGGTGTACACCTCACCTATGGGGTACGGACTGTTCCACCTGTCCTGAAAGGTTTGTGTGTGTGTGCGTGCAAATGCGATGAACCTCACAACAAGATTTCAAATTATACACTAACTCTCAGGGATGCCTTGAATATATTGTGCTGGACCAACTTTGATATATTCAACAGATGTGTAAGTGTGCATGGTTATACGGTACCTTGTGTTCCCTGCTTTGTTACGGAAGAGACGAGCGCATCAGAACACCCAATAGTTCCAACACCCATAGTACCAGCTCCATTGCAGGGTAATTGTTCATGTATTCTATAGCCCTGACCACCTGACCTGTGCTGTATTTGCCAAAGTTTGTTGGATCGTTTCGTAGGATACTGATCCACCGTGTGTCTGATCACTACCTAAATACCAGATTAGCTCTATAATAACATATTTATTGAATAAATGTAATCTAATATATATTTTATGAAATGTATCTACAAGTGTAAATATTTTGTGGTCTGATGTTGAAAATAAAATGTTATTTGTTGATCTTGATATGGGGGTTTACCTTCATCTGTTCTATTTTCAATTAATTTTATTATGCTTCTACAATGTCTGGTAAATACAAAGAACAAATTGCTTAAATTCTCCACAATTTCATATGTAAGTGGATTGTTTAATCACGTATCGATCTGATTGTTTGATAAGACCTTTACCTTTGTAGCTTTAAAACATGTGTAGTATAGGCTAATTCACCTCATTTAGGGGGTAACAGTTCTAATACTTTTTTAGAGTGAGTAAGATTCAAGCCCTGTTATACCTGGTTCAACATTCATCATTTGTTCTTATCTTGTCTACATTCTGATTGTGCACACATTTTCAGACAGGTAGACGATTGAAAGACGCATTTTGATCTGATTGGGATATTCCTGACCACCTCCGAAGGTAGTCAGGCACGCAAAGGTAGACAGATCTGGACAGTGAAACCGTTTAAATTATCATTCACCTGCCCTTTTAAAATCATTGACTGGTGGAGCCATTGACTTATGGCATCAATGTGTCTTAAAAGAAATAAACATTATTTTGAAAGATTAGGTGTCAAATATTTTGCATACAGGAAGGGACCAGGAAATCTGGTCACAATGCGGACACAGTGGATGAATAAGAAAAACATTTTAATGCCATGTGTAGATCAGGACAAAGGACGCATGTTAGAGCCAGGTATAAATTAGGTTTTAGCATTAGGGAGGTTTAACCAGTTAGGTCAGCTAATAGCTAGATATATTAAACCAGTTAGGTCAGCTAATAGCTAGATATATTAAACCAGTTAGGTCAACTAATAGCAGATATATTAAACCAGTTAGGTCAACTAATAGCAGATATTAAACCAGTTAGGTCAGCTAATAGCTAGATATATTAAACAAGTTAGGTCAACTAATAGCAGATATATTAAACCAGTTAGGTCAGCTAATAGCTAGATGTATTAAACCAGTTAGGTCAGCTAATAGCTAGATGTATTATTACTGTAATAATGTTTGGGAACTTTGAAGTCGGCCCCTCCCCCACTGAGGCTTTTCCTCAAGCTGGCGGTCTTAGAGGAAATGAGCCAATGTCATTACATAAGAAACCATAACACATTAGACCAATCATCTATGGTATTTAACGCCTAATTATTTTTAAAAGTCTTTAAACTGAAGAATGTGTAGCTAAATGCTTAGGGTCTTACTGAACCGCCCTGGGTTGCATTCCTTAGGGAAAACCGTAGCGAAACGCTTTGCAACGGAAAACAAAAACAAAACTTTGCTTATTGGAAAAGTTCAGGTAGTCCTTCCCTGTTTCAGTCTACTTCTATTTGTTGCTTAGTGAATACGACCCAGGTTATTGCTGAAGCAGTGTGAATGTCTTTGGAAGCCTGGTGCCAGACCTGTATGTACCTTAACTGCAGCCTGACTAGAGGAGTTGGTTAAAGTAAAAACAGATCTGGGGTCAGGTTGTGTGTTTGAGTCTGTGTGTGGTGACCCCCACACATCTGGGTGGCCAGATAAAGTGGTGCTTTTATCCTGGGACTCATATTTACATTGCTTAATTGACTTTAAACACGTTGAAAATTTGTGCATTTTCTGCAAATGACACTTCTCATTGAGTTGATTGTTGGCACGTGTTCCATATCTCGTCGCAGCACAGAGACTCGGCTCGATGCATTGAGTTTGATTGTATCCATCCACAAACTGTAGACCTTTGATAAACACACCTCTCTCTCTCTCTTCTTGAACTCTGTAACTGTGCTAAATGCCGAGCTCAACCCAGCACATTCCTAATTGTGCTTATCCTCTGATTTGGAGTCCAATGCTGTGTGAAATTATGTGTGTGTTTAGTGATAAGGAGTTGAGGGATATTATATGAGTGGGTTGATTCTCCCTTCCTCACTTATCAATCTACTGACACACACACACACACACACACACACACACACACACACACACACACACACACACACACACACACACACACACACACACACACACACACACACACACACACACACACACACACACACACACACACACACACACAAACAAAAGCACATTCTCACAGGCTGAGCTGGCTCCACTGTATGGTACACTGACTGTCTGATATAACTGGTATAAATTATGTTTCGTTTGAAAATGATTGGCTGTATTCAACAAAAGACATGAATATACATTTGTGTCTACATTTTGTGTCCTGCAGTTTTACCAACGTCCTCCAGATGTAGCAATTTCCTATTTTTGTAGTCGGTTATGGCACAGTAAGTCATCAGCTTGGCTCTCTTTATGTATTGTTGTACCAGCTCATCTCCCTATTAGGGTTAGTGTTAGGCTAGAGAGAATAAACAGTATATAGGATCTGAAGACATAGACATCCTCAACGAGTTGAAGACTAACAGATCATAAGGCTAGAGAGAATAGACATCCTCAATGAGTGGAAGACTAACAGATCATAAGGCTAGAGAGAATAGACATCCTCAACGAGTTGAAGACTAACAGATCATAAGGCTAGAGAGAATAGACATCCTCAACGAGTGGAAGACTAACAGATCATAAGGCTAGAGAGAATAGACATCCTCAACGAGTGGAAGACTAACAGATCATAAGGCTAGAGAGAATAGACATCCTCAACGAGTTGAAGACTAACAGATCATAAGGCTAGAGAGAATAGACATCCTCAATGAGTGGAAGACTAACAGATCATAAGGCTAGAGAGAATAGACATCCTCAATGAGTGGAAGACTAACAGATCATAAGGCTAGAGAGAATAGACATCCTCAACGAGTGGAAGACTAACAGATCATAAGGCTAGAGAGAATAGACATCCTCAACGAGTGGAAGACTAACAGATCATAAGGCTAGAGAGAATAGACATCCTCTTTTTTTTTTTATTTTTTTATTTTTTTTAATTTTATCCCCTTTTCTCCCCAATTTTCGTGGTATCCAATCGCTAGTAATTACTATCTTGTCTCATCGTTACAACTCCCGTACGGGCTCGGGAGAGACGAAGGTCGAAAGTCATGCGTCCTCCGAAGCACAACCCAACCAAGCCGCACTGCTTCTTAACACAGCGCGCCTCCAACCCGGAAGCCAGCCGCACCAATGTGTCGGAGGAAACACCGTGCACCCGCCCCCCTCAGTTAGCGCGCACTGCGCCCGGCCCGCCACAGGAGTCGCTGGAGCGCGATGAGACAAGGATATCCCTACCGGCCAAACCCTCCCTAACCCGGACGACGCTAAGCCAATTGTGCGTCGCCCCACGGACCTCCCGGTCGCGGCCGGCTGCGACAGAGCCTGGGCGCGAACCCAGACTCTGGTGGCGCAGCATAGCACTGCGATGCAGTGCTCTAGACCACTGCGCCACCCGGGAGGCCCCTAGAATAGACATCCTCAACGAGTGGAAGACTAACAGAACATAAGGCTAGAGAGAATAGACATCCTCAATGAGTGGAAGACTAACAGATCATAAGGCTAGAGAGAATAGACATCCTCAACGAGTGGAAGACTAACAGATCATAAGGCTAGAGAGAATAGACATCCTCAACGAGTTGAAGACTAACAGAACATAAGGCTAGAGAGAATAGACATCCTCAACGAGTGGAAGACTAACAGATCATAAGGCTAGAGAGAATAGACATCCTCAACGAGTTGAAGACTAACAGATCATAAGGCTAGAGAGAATAGACATCCTCAACGAGTGGAAGACTAACAGAACATAAGGCTAGAGAGAATAGACATCCTCAACGAGTTGAAGACTAAAAGAACATAAGGCTAGAGAGAATAGACATCCTCAACGAGTTGAAGACTAACAGATCATAAGGCTAGAGAGAATAGACATCCTCAACGAGTGGAAGACTAACAGAACATAAGGCTAGAGAGAATAGACATCCTCAACGAGTTGAAGACTAACAGATCATAAGGCTAGAGAGAATAGACATCCTCAACGAGTGGAAGACTAACAGAACATAAGGCTAGAGAGAATAGACATCCTCAACGAGTTGAAGACTAACAGAACATAAGGCTAGAGAGAATAGACATCCTCAACGAGTTGAAGACTAACAGAACATAAGGCTAGAGAGAATAGACATCCTCAACGAGTTGAAGACTAACAGAACATAAGGCTAGAGAGAATAGACATCCTCAACGAGTTGAAGACTAACAGAACATAAGGCTAGAGAGAATAGACATCCTCAACGAGTTGAAGACTAACAGATCATAAGGCTAGAGAGAATAGACATCCTCAACGAGTTGAAGACTAACAGAACATAAGGCTAGAGAGAATAGACATCCTCAACGAGTTGAAGACTAACAGATCATAAGGCTAGAGAGAATAGACATCCTCAACGAGTTGAAGACTAACAGAACATAAGGCTAGAGAAAATAGACATCCTCAACGATTTGAAGACTAACAGAACATAAGGCTAGAGAGAATAGACATCCTCAACGAGTTGAAGACTAACAGAACATAAGGCTAGAGAGAATAGACATCCTCAACGAGTTGAAGACTAACAGAACATAAGGCTAGAGAGAATAGACATCCTCAACGAGTTGAAGACTAACAGATCATAAGGCTAGAGAGAATAGACATCCTCAACGAGTGGAAGACTAACAGAACATAAGGCTAGAGAGAATAGACATCCTCAACGAGTGGAAGACTAACAGAACATAAGGCTAGAGAGAATAGACATCCTCAACGAGTGGAAGACTAACAGAACATAAGGCTAGAGAGAATAGACATCCTCAACGAGTTGAAGACTAACAGAACATAAGGCTAGAGAGAATAGACATCCTCAACGAGTGGAAGACTAACAGATCATAAGGCTAGAGAGAATAGACATTCTCAATGAGTGGAAGACTAACAGAACATAAGGCTAGAGAGAATAGACATCCTCAACGAGTGGAAGACTAACAGATCATAAGGCTAGAGAGAATAGACATCCTCAACGAGTGGAAGACTAACAGATCATAAGGCTAGAGAGAATAGACATCCTCAACGAGTTGAAGACTAACAGAACATAAGGCTAGAGAGAATAGACATCCTCAACGAGTGGAAGACTAACAGATCATAAAGCTAGAGAGAATAGACATCCTCAACGAGTTGAAGACTAACAGATCATAAGGCTAGAGAGAATAGACATCCTCAACGAGTGGAAGACTAACAGAACATAAGGCTAGAGAGAATAGACATCCTCAACGAGTGGAAGACTAACAGATCATAAGGCTAGAGAGAATAGACATCCTCAACGAGTGGAAGACTAACAGAACATAAGGCTAGAGAGAATAGACATCCTCAACGAGTGGCAGACTAACAGAACATAAGGCTAGAGAGAATAGACATCCTCAACGAGTGGAAGACTAACAGAACATAAGGCTAGAGAGAATAGACATCCTCAACGAGTGGAAGACTAACAGAACATAAGGCTAGAGAGAATAGACATCCTCAACGAGTGGAAGACTAACAGATCATAAGGCTAGAGAGAATAGACATCCTCAACGAGTTGAAGACTAACAGAACATAAGGCAAGAGAGAATAGACATCCTCAACGAGTTGAAGACTAACAGATCATAAGGCTAGAGAGAATAGACATCCTCAACGAGTGGAAGACTAACAGAACATAAGGCTAGAGAGAATAGACATCCTCAACGAGTGGAAGACTAACAGATCATAAGGCTAGAGAGAATAGACATCCTCAACGAGTGGAAGACTAACAGAACATAAGGCTAGAGAGAATAGACATCCTCAACGAGTGGCAGACTAACAGAACATAAGGCTAGAGAGAATAGACATCCTCAACGAGTGGAAGACTAACAGAACATAAGGCTAGAGAGAATAGACATCCTCAACGAGTGGAAGACTAACAGAACATAAGGCTAGAGAGAATAGACATCCTCAACGAGTGGAAGACTAACAGATCATAAGGCTAGAGAGAATAGACATTCTCAACGAGTTGAAGACTAACAGAACATAAGGCAAGAGAGAATAGACATCCTCAACGAGTTGAAGACTAACAGAACATAAGGCTAGAGAGAATAGACATCCTCAACGAGTTGAAGACTAACAGAACATAAGGCTAGAGAGAATAGACATCCTCAACGAGTTGAAGACTAACAGAACATAAGGCTAGAGAGAATAGACATCCTCAACGAGTTGAAGACTAACAGATCATAAGGCTAGAGAGAATAGACATCCTCAACGAGTTGAAGACTAACAGAACATAAGGCGAGAGAGAATAGACATCCTCAACGAGTTGAAGACTAACAGAGCATAAGGCTAGAGAGAATAGACATCCTCAACGAGTTGAAGACTAACAGAACATAAGGCTAGAGAAAATAGACATCCTCAACGATTTGAAGACTAACAGAACATAAGGCTAGAGAGAATAGACATCCTCAACGAGTTGAAGACTAACAGAACATAAGGCTAGAGAGAATAGACATCCTCAACGAGTTGAAGACTAACAGAACATAAGGCTAGAGAGAATAGACATCCTCAACGAGTTGAAGACTAACAGATCATAAGGCTAGAGAGAATAGACATCCTCAACGAGTGGAAGACTAACAGAACATAAGGCTAGAGAGAATAGACATCCTCAACGAGTGGAAGACTAACAGAACATAAGGCTAGAGAGAATAGACATCCTCAACGAGTGGAAGACTAACAGAACATAAGGCTAGAGAGAATAGACATCCTCAACGAGTTGAAGACTAACAGAACATAAGGCTAGAGAGAATAGACATCCTCAACGAGTGGAAGACTAACAGATCATAAGGCTAGAGAGAATAGACATCCTCAATGAGTGGAAGACTAACAGAACATAAGGCTAGAGAGAATAGACATCCTCAACGAGTGGAAGACTAACAGATCATAAGGCTAGAGAGAATAGACATCCTCAACGAGTGGAAGACTAACAGATCATAAGGCTAGAGAGAATAGACATCCTCAACGAGTTGAAGACTAACAGAACATAAGGCTAGAGAGAATAGACATCCTCAACGAGTGGAAGACTAACAGATCATAAAGCTAGAGAGAATAGACATCCTCAACGAGTTGAAGACTAACAGATCATAAGGCTAGAGAGAATAGACATCCTCAACGAGTGGAAGACTAACAGAACATAAGGCTAGAGAGAATAGACATCCTCAACGAGTGGAAGACTAACAGATCATAAGGCTAGAGAGAATAGACATCCTCAACGAGTGGAAGACTAACAGAACATAAGGCTAGAGAGAATAGACATCCTCAACGAGTGGCAGACTAACAGAACATAAGGCTAGACAGAATAGACATCCTCAACGAGTGGAAGACTAACAGAACATAAGGCTAGAGAGAATAGACATCCTCAACGAGTGGAAGACTAACAGAACATAAGGCTAGAGAGAATAGACATCCTCAACGAGTGGAAGACTAACAGATCATAAGGCTAGAGAGAATAGACATCCTCAACGAGTTGAAGACTAACAGAACATAAGGCAAGAGAGAATAGACATCCTCAACGAGTTGAAGACTAACAGAACATAAGGCTAGAGAGAATAGACATCCTCAACGAGTGGAAGACTAACAGAACATAAGGCTAGAGAGAATAGACATCCTCAACGAGTGGAAGACTAACAGAACATAAGGCTAGAGAGAATAGACATCCTCAACGAGTTGAAGACTAACAGAACATAAGGCTAGAGAGAATAGACATCCTCAACGAGTGGAAGACTAACAGAACATAAGGCTAGAGAGAATAGACATCCTCAACGAGTGGAAGACTAACAGATCATAAGGCTAGAGAGAAAAGACATCCTCAACGAGTTGAAGACTAACAGATCATAAGGCTAGAGAGAATAGACATCCTCAACGAGTGGAAGACTAACAGATCATAAGGCTAGAGAGAATAGACATCCTCAACGAGTGGAAGACTAACAGATCATAAGGCTAGAGAGAATAGACATCCTCAATGAGTTGAAGACTAACAGAACATAAGGCTAGAGAGAATAGACATCCTCAACGAGTTGAAGACTAACAGAACATAAGGCTAGAGAGAATAGACATCCTCAACGAATGGAAGACTAACAGAACATAAGGCTAGAGAGAATAGACATCCTCAACGAGTGGAAGACTAACAGAACATAAGGCTAGAGAGAATAGACATCCTCAACGAGTTGAAGACTAACAGAACATAAGGCTAGAGAGAATAGACATCCTCAACGAGTGGAAGACTAACAGAACATAAGGCTAGAGAGAATAGACATCCTCAACGAGTGGAAGACTAACAGATCATAAGGCTAGAGAGAAAAGACATCCTCAACGAGTTGAAGACTAACAGATCATAAGGCTAGAGAGAATAGACATCCTCAACGAGTGGAAGACTAACAGATCATAAGGCTAGAGAGAATAGACATCCTCAACGAGTGGAAGACTAACAGATCATAAGGCTAGAGAGAATAGACATCCTCAATGAGTTGAAGACTAACAGAACATAAGGCTAGAGAGAATAGACATCCTCAACGAGTGGAAGACTAACAGATCATAAGGCTAGAGAGAATAGACATCCTCAACGAGTTGAAGACTAACAGAACATAAGGCTAGAGAGAATAGACATCCTCAATGAGTGGAAGACTAACAGATCATAAGGCTAGAGAGAATAGACATCCTCAACGAGTGGAAGACTAACAGAACATAAGGCTAGAGAGAATAGACATCCTCAACGAGTTGAAGACTAACAGAACATAAGGCTAGAGAGAATAGACATCCTCAACGAGTGGAAGACTAACAGATCATAAGGCTAGAGAGAATAGACATCCTCAACGAGTGGAAGACTAACAGAACATAAGGCTAGAGAGAATAGACATCCTCAACGAGTGGAAGACTAACAGAACATAAGGCTAGAGAGAATAGACATCCTCAACGAGTGGAAGACTAACAGAACATAAGGCTAGAGAGAATAGACATCCTCAACGAGTGGAAGACTAACAGATCATAAGGCTAGAGAGAATAGACATCCTCAACGAGTGGAAGACTAACAGAACATAAGGCTAGAGAGAATAGACATCCTCAACGAGTGGCAGACTAACAGAACATAAGGCTAGAGAGAATAGACATCCTCAACGAGTGGAAGACTAACAGAACATAAGGCTAGAGAGAATAGACATCCTCAACGAGTGGAAGACTAACAGAACATAAGGCTAGAGAGAATAGACATCCTCAACGAGTGGAAGACTAACAGATCATAAGGCTAGAGAGAATAGACATCCTCAATGAGTTGAAGACTAACAGAACATAAGGCAAGAGAGAATAGACATCCTCAACGAGTTGAAGACTAACAGAACATAAGGCTAGAGAGAATAGACATCCTCAACGAGTGGAAGACTAACAGAACATAAGGCTAGAGAGAATAGACATCCTCAACGAGTGGAAGACTAACAGAACATAAGGCTAGAGAGAATAGACATCCTCAACGAGTTGAAGACTAACAGAACATAAGGCTAGAGAGAATAGACATCCTCAACGAGTGGAAGACTAACAGAACATAAGGCTAGAGAGAATAGACATCCTCAACGAGTGGAAGACTAACAGATCATAAGGCTAGAGAGAAAAGACATCCTCAACGAGTTGAAGACTAACAGATCATAAGGCTAGAGAGAATAGACATCCTCAACGAGTTGAAGACTAACAGATCAAAAGGTTAGAGAGAATAGACATCCTCAACGAGTTGAAGACTAACAGAACATAAGGCTAGAGAGAATAGACATCCTCAACGAGTGGAAGACTAACAGAACATAAGGCTATAGAGAATAGACATCCTCAACGAGTGGAAGACTAACAGAACATAAGGCTAGAGAGAATAGACATCCTCAACGAGTGGAAGACTAACAGATCATAAGGCTAGAGAGAATAGACATCCTCAACGAGTGGAAGACTAACAGATCATAAGGCTAGAGAGAATAGACATCCTCAACGAGTGGAAGACTAACAGATCATAAGGCTAGAGAGAATAGACATCCTCAATGAGTTGAAGACTAACAGAACATAAGGCTAGAGAGAATAGACATCCTCAACGAGTGGAAGACTAACAGATCATAAGGCTAGAGAGAATAGACATCCTCAACGAGTTGAAGACTAACAGAACATAAGGCTAGAGAGAATAGACATCCTCAATGAGTGGAAGACTAACAGATCATAAGGCTAGAGAGAATAGACATCCTCAACGAGTGGAAGACTAACAGAACATAAGGCTAGAGAGAATAGACATCCTCAACGAGTGGAAGACTAACAGATCATAAGGCTAGAGAGAATAGACATCCTCAACGAGTTGAAGACTAACAGAACATAAGGCTAGAGAGAATAGACATCCTCAACGAGTGGAAGACTAACAGAACATAAGGCTAGAGAGAATAGACATCCTCAACGAGTGGAAGACTAACAGATCATAAGGCTAGAGAGAATAGACATCCTCAACGAGTGGAAGACTAACAGAACATAAGGCTAGAGAGAATAGACATCCTCAACGAGTGGAAGACTAACAGAACATAAGGCTAGAGAGAATAGACATCCTCAACGAGTGGAAGACTAACAGAACATAAGGCTAGAGAGAATAGACATCCTCAACGAGTGGAAGACTAACAGAACATAAGGCTAGAGAGAATAGACATCCTCAACGAGTGGAAGACTAACAGAACATAAGGCTAGAGAGAATAGACATCCTCAACGAGTGGAAGACTAACAGAACATAAGTCTAGAGAGAATAGACAGTATATAGGATCTGAAGACAGAAACATTCAAAACGCTAAACTGTGATGTGGTTAGGTAGATCCCAGGTGACAGGTGAGTCAACGAGTTGAAGACTAACAGATCATAAGGCTGTGATGTGGTTAGGTAGATCCCAGGTGACAGGTGAGTCAACGAGTTGAAGACTAACAGATCATAAGGCTGTGATGTGGTTAGGTAGATCCCAGGTGACAGGTGAGTCAACGAGTTGAAGACTAACAGATCATACCATAAACTTTAACAAGTAAAGGAAGTCACATAGTTTATGATAATCCCAGTTTTATTTTACTGCATATCAGTCGATCACTTTGTTTCCATCCAAGGTGGAAGGCAGGACTGTGATGTCAATCACCAGTCAATTGAGGTAATAACGTGAAGGAATGTCATTTTGTTTGTATTTTCCAATGCCATATAGAGACCGTGTTGCACATTCACAGCCTGGTAGGAGCAGACTGATCACTGCATTCACCACAAAACAAGCAATTCAAAGCACCTGAACTCAGACTCTTCTAGCTGTGAAAATTCCCCAGTCTGAATTCATCCCTACCCTCCTCTCCTAATCTGTGTGATTGACGTGCGGTTCAGTGTGAAATCAGGAGCCAAACGGAGAGATTCCATTGAACAAAAGAAAAAAAGATCAGTGTACACAAATGAGCTCAGTATAGATGCAGGATGAAATGGGACATAAAAGGAACTGGATGAGAAGAGGCAGAGGCATACCCAAAGGGGGCACATGGGCACGTGCCCCTTCAGATTTGTCCTGCTTTATATATATATATTGTTGTTGTTGTTTCTCTGTAATGCTACTAGCCACCTATAGCAATTTTATAAGGTTGGCTTTAGCTAGCCCAGATAGGTTCCCCATCTCCCAATCTCATAACTAGCTACCAAGAAGACATATCAATCTATCAATCAAGTTAGAGGAACTTGTCTAACTATCTTAGCTGGCATGCCTGCTGGCAAGATTGGTCGACTTTAGAAAAGCAAGCAATTACTAAATGTACTGAATAAGACTCACATTCCTTTCCATCTTTTACCCGGATTTTAGCAGAGAAGCATATTTAGTTTCTTTAAAAAATAACCACCAGTCAAAAGGATACAGATAGCTCAAAAGATATGCTGAGATATGAAGAAAAATATACATCATTTTTTACATAGAATGAAGCATAATGATTATGGCTCATTGCAGGAAAAAGCTGTTTCAGGTGTTTGAAAAGGGCAAAATGCAGCTATCCAGCTATCCTCACCTCTGTACCACCCCCCAGCTATCCTCACCTCTGTACCACCCTCCAGCTATCCTCACCTCCGTACCACCTCCCAGCTATCCTCACCTCCGTACCACCCCCCAGCTATCCCCACCTCCTGACCACCCCCCAGCTATCCCCACCTCCGGACCACCCCCCAGCTATCCCCACCTCCAGACCACCCCCCAGCTATCCCCAACTCCGGACCACCCCCCAGCTATCCCCACCTCCGGACCACCCCCCAGCTAGCCCCACCTCCGGACCACCCCCCAGCTATCCCCACCTCCGGACCACCCAGCTATCCCCACCTCCTGACCACTCCCCAGCTATCCCCACCTCCGGACCACCCCCCAGCTATCCCCACCTCCGGACCACCCCCCAGCTATCCCCACCTCCGGACCACCCCCCAGCTATCCCCACCTCCGGACCACCCCCCAGCTATCCCCACCTCCGGACCACCCCCCAGCTATCCCCACCTCCGGACCACCCCCCAGCTATCCCCACCTCCGGACCACCCAGCTATCCCCACCTCCGGACCACCCCCCAGCTATCCCCACCTCCGGACCACCCCCCAGCTATCCCCACCTCCGGACCACCCAGCTATCCCCACCTCCGGACCACCCCCCAGCTATCCCCACCTCCGGACCACCCCCCAGCTATCCCCACCTCCGGACCACCCCCCAGTTATCCCCACCTCCGGACCACCCAGCTATCCTCACCTCCGGACCACCCCAGTTATCCCCACCTCCGGACCACCCCAGTTATCCCCACGTAGAGGTATTGGATCCATACCTCATAGAAGTTGGAAAGAAGTGAAGAAAGAGTCTTTGTGTTCTTTTAAGTGCTGTCATTAGGGCAGACACTTTGATCTGTTTCTTCAAAGCTGCTACAGTGAACAGGTGTGTGTGTGTGTGTGTGTGTGTGTGTGTGTGTGTGTGTGTGTGTGTGTGTGTGTGTGTGTGTGTGTGTGTGTGTGTGAGAACAGGTGTGTTTCATTGAACAATCAGTGCTTTATTCTTTATCCTGGCAGCAAGAGATTTGGGTTCTGATACTAGCCGTGTCTCCGGATGTATTATTGTGTGTGTGTGTGTGTGTGTGTGTGTGTGTGTGTGTGTGTGTGTGTGTGTGTGTGTGTGTGTGTGTGTGTGTGTGTGTGTGGAGAGATTTGGGTACATGCTGTATCATACCTCCCTCTGTGTTCCATCTGGAGTAAAGAAGTACATCTATACTCCAAACAGCCTGCAGTATGTCCAGCCAGGTCACCTGTGATACAAGTCAGTATTAGGCGTCCATCCATGTCTGAGGACGTTGGGAGATGACGTTACCTTCAAGTAGGTTTCGGTTTGCTATGGCGGAGTGGACAGGGAAGGCGGAGTGGACAGGGAAGGCGGAGTGGGCGGGGATGGCGGAGTGGACGGGGATGGCGGAGTGGACGGGGATGGCGGAGTGGACGGGGATGGCGGAGTGGACGGGGATGGGGATGGCGGAGTGGACGGGGATGGCGGAGTGGACGGGGACGGGGATGGCGGAGTGGACGGGGATGGCGGAGTGGACGGGGATGGCGGAGTGGACGGGGACGGGGATGGCGGAGTGGACGGGGACGGGGATGGCGGAGTGGACGGGGATGGCGGAGTGGACGGGGATGGCGGAGTGGACGGGGATGGCGGAGTGGACGGGGATGGCGGAGTGGACGGGGATGGCGGAGTGGACGGGGATGGCGGAGTGGACGGGGATGGGGATGGCGGAGTGGACGGGGATGGCGGAGTGGACGGGGACGGGGATGGCGGAGTGGACGGGGATGGCGGAGTGGACGGGGATGACGGAGTGGACGGGGAAGGCGGATGGACGGGGATGGCGGAGTGGACGGGGATGGCGGAGTGGACGGGGATGGCGGAGTGGACGGGGAAGGCGGAGTGGACGGGGATGGCGGAGTGGACGGGGAAGGCGGAGTGGACGGGGACGGCGGAGTGGACGGGGACGGCGGAGTGGACGGCGGAGTGGACGGGGATGGCAGAGTGGACGGGGAAGGCGGAGTGGACGGGGACGGGGATGGCGGAGTGGACGGGGATGGCGGAGTGGACGGGGACGGGGATGGCGGAGTGGACGGGGAAGGCGGAGTGGACGGGGATGGCGGAGTGGACGGGGATGGCGGAGTGGACGGGGAAGGCGGAGTGGACGGGGACGGCGGAGTGGACGGGGAAGGCGGAGTGGACGGGGACGGGGATGGCGGAGTGGACGGGGATGGCGGAGTGGACGGGGAAGGCGGAGTGGACGGGGAAGGCGGAGTGGACGGGGACGGGGATGGCGGAGTGGACGGGGAAGGCGGAGTGGACGGGGAAGGCAGAGTGGACGGGGACGGGGATGGCGGAGTGGACGGGGAAGGCGGAGTGGACGGGGATGGCAGAGTGGACGGGGACGGGGATGGCGGAGTGGACGGGGAAGGCGGAGTGGACGGGGATGGCGGAGTGGACGGGGATGGCGGAGTGGACGGGGATGGCGGAGTGGACGGGGATGGGGATGGCGGAGTGGACGGGGATGGCGGAGTGGACGGGGACGGGGATGGCGGAGTGGACGGGGAAGGCGGAGTGGACGGGGAAGGCGGAGTGGACGGGGAAGGCGGAGTGGACGGGGACGGGGATGGCGGAGTGGACGGGGATGGAGGAGTGGACGGGGATGGCGGAGTGGACGGGGATGGCGGAGTGGACGGGGAAGGCGGAGTGGACGGGGATGGCGGAGTGGACGGGGACGGGGATGGCGGAGTGGACGGGGAAGGCGGAGTGGACGGGGATGGCGGAGTGGACGGGGATGGCGGAGTGGACGGGGATGGGGAAGGCGGAGTGGACGGGGAAGGCGGAGTGGACGGGGACGGGGATGGCGGAGTGGACGGGGATGGCGGAGTGGACGGGGATGGCGGAGTGGACGGGGATGGCGGAGTGGACGGGGACGGGGATGGCGGAGTGGACGGGGATGGCGGAGTGGACGGGGAAGGCGGAGTGGACGGGGACGGGGATGGCGGAGTGGACGGGGACGGGGATGGCGGAGTGGACGGGGAAGGCGGAGTGGACGGGGATGGCGGAGTGGACGGGGACGGGGATGGCGGAGTGGACGGGGACGGGGATGGCGGAGTGGACGGGGACGGGGATGGCGGAGTGGACGGGGATGGCGGAGTGGATGGGGAAGGCGGAGTGGACGGGGAAGGCGGAGTGGACGGGGATGGGGATGGCGGAGTGGACGGGGAAGGCGGACTGGACGGGGAAGGCGGAGTGGACAGGGATGGCGGAGTGGACGGGGAAGGCGGAGTGGACGGGGATGGCGGAGTGGACGGGGATGGCGGAGTGGACGGGGATGGCGGATGGATGTAAGCGTCTACCTCTGATTCCAAATGTTGTAAGTTTGAATCCAGCGATAGAAAGTTGTTTTGTGATTTTTGTTTTAAGTCCATACCAAACCTTAACCCTAACCTTAACCATTCAGAGTTAATGCCTAACCTTAACCATTCAGAGTTAATGCCTAACCTTAACCAATTGGGAGAAAAATGCCTGAACTTAAACACTTCACAACGTTGACATTTGAAGTTTGAGAAACATGGATGAAGGTGTAATTCTGACGTGAGACTGTGAGAGCTCGCATGGGGGCTGATCGTATCTCCACTGGGTTTTGGGACTCTTCGAGAGATTATGAAACACAGAGAGTAAGAGAAAGGGGGGTGTAGAGAGAGGGTGTGAAAGAGAGAGAATATTATGAAACCATACTATCAGATCCGGAGCGGTCTAATTAGGGAGTTGGAAGTTGACTCAACAGACCCCTTGCAGAGAAAGAGCCTGATTTGAACTAATTACACAGCTGCTCAGAGCGAGAGAGAAAAAGAGCTACTCTCCTCATACTCCTAGTATCCCTCTGGCTAATTCTGTCTGAGAATATTAAGTCTCTGTTCCTTCTCTGGCCGGGTCATCCAGAGAATACTGTTATGGTGTTTCTCTGTGACGTCACGGATGGAACTATTGTTTCCATCAATCAGATAGAGTCTCAAATTTCTCCATCTCTTCCTTCCATTGTCAGGCTGCAAATGTTTTCATGTACGAGTCCAGAACCGTCTTTCTCTTTGGTGAGAACAATGTTGAGAGGTCCTAGCCCGAGAGGCTGCCTTGATGCCTGTGTTTTCTCCACACTTATGTATTCCACACTTCAATAGTTGATCACACAACACTCGTGATAGGTTGACACCAGGAGGATGAGAAAAGAGAGACTGGAGCTGACACAAAAACGCTGGTTGGCTTGACAAACAAGACGAACTGGCAACAGACAAACAGAGAACACAGGTATAAATACACAGGGGATAATGGGGAAGATGGGCGACACCTGGAGGGGGGTGGAGACAATCCCAAAGACAGGTGAAACAGATCAGGGTGTGACATCTACAGAGTAATATATACATGTTACAGTGAATGGCTAACTCAGTTGACACTGGCCTGTCCCTTAAAGGTAGGATGTTATTTAAATGACTCACACCTTACAAAGGTAGGACTACCCAAACCCAGATCTCTTTGCCTAAAAAAGCCTCAGTATGATGTGTTTCTGCTTCTTGATGGGATGCTTCCACCATATACAGAAGAGGACATGTTATTTCATGTTCTCTCACATCACATCCTATTTATAATGTCTTTAACCTTTAAACCTCCTCTGCTACATATTGGCTGCATCCCAAATGGCACCCTATTACATATGTAGTGCACTACTTTTGACCAGAGCCCATTGATAGTGCAGCATATAGGGAATAACAGGGTGCCATATGGGGCTCAACCATGTCATTTTATTTTGTATGTACGATGTACAGTGTGTGCTTTACTGTGCGTCATTGCCTTTGGGACAATACAGATCTATTGAATTGAATCGCATAGAATTGAATCTCACAGGTTCAATCCAGGGTTGAGACCAGACAAGTTCACCATGATCCCACTGCTAGAGCATGTGTGTGTGTGTGCGTGCGTGTGCTCACAATCATAGTGAGCCTCTGCACAGTTGAAAAGGATCCTTTCTCCCACAGACATCTCTGTGTGCAGCCTGGTGAGTTTGATCCTCTCTGACGAGTGATCGCCTCTAGTGTTTCAACCCTAGACAGAATACACATCATCTTAACATTTCATCCCAACACACACACACACACACACACAGAGAGAGAGAGAGACAGATACAGAGAGACAGACAGACAGACAGACGGACTAGAAGAAATGGTTCAGCTCTGTGCATCGGAAGAGATGGGGGACGAGAGAAGAGATGGGGGACGAGAGAAGAGATGGGGGACGAGAGAAAAGCCCATCACTCAAATACACACACACTGCAAATCCATTGTCACCGAGGTTACAAGCTGAAGAAACAATCTGCCTCAGAGAAAAGGGGAAAAGAGAGAGAGAGAGAGAGAGAAAGAGAGATAGAGAGAGAGAGAGAGAGAGAGAGAGAGAGAGAGAGAGAGAGAGAGAGAGAGAAAGGCTAAGAGAGAGAGAGAGAGAGAGAGAAAGGCTAAGAGGATAAGAGAGAGAAAGAAGAGAGAGAGGGAGGCTAAGAGAGAAAGAAGAGAGAGAAAGAAGAGAGAGAGGGAGAGAGAGAGAGAGAGAGAGAGAGATATGCTAAGTGAGAGAGAGAGGGGAGCAACAAGAGATATTGAGGGTGGAGAGAGAGACAGAGAGATGAGAAGACAGCAGGTTAGAACATGTGATGGAGTCAGCTTTACACAAATGGGCTAGGAATAGAAATACTTAAACATTTATTAATGTGTGTGTGTGTGTGTGTGTGTGTGTGTGTGTGTGTGTGTGTGTGTGTGTGTGTGTGTGTGTGTGTGTGTGTGTGTGTGTGTGTGTGTGTGTGTGTGTGTGTGTGTGTGTGTGTGTGTGTGTGTGTGTGTGTAGAATAGTTTTCAGCTCTGTTTATGTTGAGAACAGGAGTGATTGCTTCTGATGTCGAAAGTCTAAAAACCCTGTTCCCACACTGTTTCCACACCTGTTCCAAGTTCCCACCTCCCCTCACCAGCCCCCATAAGCTAGCCTTCACCCACCTCTCCTCACCAGCCCCCATAAGCTAGCCTTCACCCACCTCCCCTCACCAGCCCCCATAAGCTAGCCTTCACCCACCTCCACAAGCTAGCCTTCACCCACCTCCCCTCACCAGTCCCCATAAGCTAGCCTTCACCCACCTCCCCTCACCAGTCCCCATAAGCTAGCCTTCACCCACCTCCCCTCACCAGTCGCCTTGGTGGTCCCCATAAGCTAGCCTTCACCCACCTCTCCTCACCAGCCTCCATAAGCTAGCCTTCACCCACCTCCCCTCACCAGTCCCCATAAGCTAGCCTTCACCCACCTCCCCTCACCAGTCCCCATAAGCTAGCCTTCACACACCTCCCCTCACCAGCCCCCATAACCTAGCCTTCACCCACCTCTCCTCACCAGCCACCTTGGTGTTACCCATAACCTAGCCTTTACCCACCTCCCCTCACCAGCCGCCCTGGTGTTACCCATAACCTAGCCTTTACCCACCTCCCCTCACCAGCCACACTGGTGTTACCCATAACCTAGCCTTTACCCACCTCCCCTCACCAGCCGCCCTGGTGTTACCCATAACCTAGCCTTTACCCACCTCCCCTCACCAGCCACCCTGGTGTTACCCATAACCTAGCCTTTACCCACCTCCCCTCACCAGCCACCCTGGTGGTACTCATAACCTAGCTGTAACGATCGTCCTGGAAAGAAGGAGTGGACCAAAACGCAGCGGGGTAAGTGTTCATTATAATTTAATAAATAACCTGAACACTGAAACAACAAAAACAACAAAGAGAGAGAACGAAACAGTTCTGTCTGGTGCAACAACACAAAACAGAAAACAACTACCCACAACAAACAGGTGGGCAAGAGCTACCTAAGTATGGTTCTCAATCAGAGACAACGATAGACAGCTGTCTCTGATTGAGAACCACACCCGGCCAACCAACAAAGAAATACAAAACATAGAACACAGAACATAGAATGCCCACTCCAACTCACGCCCTGACCAAACCAAAATAGAGACATAAAAAGGATCTCTAAGGTCAGGGCGTGACACTAGCCTTCACTCACCTCCCCTTACTAGCCGCCCTGGTGGTACCCATAACCTAGCCTTCACCCACCTCCCCTCACCAGCCACCCTTGTGGTCCCCATAACCTAGCCTTCACCTCTCCAACTATCCTGTCTTCATTCCGTACCTCTCACTGTGTTCTATGTCCTTGTTTCTGGGTAAATCTCTAAAGTCCTCCTTTGGGTCCTCTCTCCTCAGCACTTCTCCTCCAATAGTCCCCTCACTTCTCTCTGAAGATCCTCACTACCCCTTTAGAGACAGAGACGACAAGACGATAGGAGTTGAGGAAGGATTTTTGAGATTCTCTCCCTGTCCTAGCTTCCTTGTCTTGTGTCCCTGTTGATAACTAGAGTGCAGGCAGCAGGCAGCTGTCCCAATCATCTTCCTTATCCACAAGATGGAGAGGAGGAGAGGACACTGTGGGACTGGGCTGGATTTCCTGAGTGTTTCCTGACACGATTAAAACAAAATGAGTTACACATTCAGAGTAAAACATATCATTACACATTTTAATTAAAGACTGAATACTGAGTAAAACGAATGAACATTTAAGAGATTAAATAAGACCATAAACTTAGATACAAAATACTCTTCATCCTAACCTTATATCCCAACACACACATACAAAGATACAGACAGAGAGAGAGAGAGGTGCCAGATGCTCAGGAGGCTCTGCTCACACTTACTGGCCTGAGGCCAAACCACATGACCAACAACATTGGACACTTTATGGAACACAAAGCCTTCACTATCTCATCCTGGAATATCCAAGGCCTGAGGTCATCTGCCTTTGACCTAAAGAGCAGGAACCTGGACTTCACCAAAGAAATCAGAAATACAGACATTGTCATCCTACAAGAAACATGGTATAGAGGAGATGGACCCACTGGTTGCCCTCTAGGTAACAGAGAGCTGGTAGTCCCATCCACCAAACTACCAGGTGTGAAACAGGGAAGAGACTCAGGGGGTATGCTAATATGGTATAGAGCAGACCTAATTCACTCTATTATATTAATCAAAACAGGAACATTTTACATTTGGATAAAAATTCAAAAGGAAATGATCTCAAAAGAGAACAATTTCTTCCTATATCCCCCCACTAGAATCCCCAGACTTTAATGAAGACAGCTTCTCCATCCTGAAGGGGGAAATTAATAATCTCAATTTCCAGGCCCAGGGAAATGTACTAGTCTGTGGCAACCTAAATGCCAGAACTGGACAAGAACCGGACACCCTCAGCACACAGGGGGACAAACACCTACCTGGAGGTGACAGCATTCCCTCCCCCATATGCCCCCCTAGGCACAACTATGACAACATACCCAACAACAACGGGTCACAACTCCTGCAGCTCTGTCGCACGCTGGGTATGTACATAGTCAATGGTAGGCTTCGAGGGGACTCCTATGGTAGCTACACCTATAGCTCATCTCTTGGCAGTAGTACTGTAGACTACTTGATCACTGACCTCAACCCAGAGTCTCTCAGAGCGTTCATAGTAAGCCCACTGACACCCCGATCAGATCACAGCAAAATCACAGTCAACTTGAACAGAGCAATACTCATTCATGAGGCATCAAATCCAAAGGAACTGAATAATATTAAGAAATGCTATAGATGGAAGGAAAGTAGTGTGGAAACCTACCAAAAAACAATTAGGCAACAACAAATTCAATCCCTTTTAGACAACTTCCTGGACAAAACGTTTCACTGTAATAGTGAAGGTGTAAACTTGGCAGTAGAAAACCTAAACAGTATATTTGACCTCTCAGCTTCCCTATCAAATCCAAAAATTAACAAGAATGACAAATGGTTTGATGAAGAATGCAAAAACCTAAGAAAGAAACTGAGAAACCTGTCCAACCAAAAACATTGAGACCCAGAACACCTGAGCCTATGCCATCACAATTGTGAATCACTAAAACAATACAGAAATACACTACGGAAAAAGAAGGAACAGCACGTCAGAAATCAGCTCAATGTAATTGAAGAATCCATAGAATCTGTGAACAATCTGAGAGACAAGGCAAGGAGGGCCTTCTATGCCATCAAAAGGGACATAAATTCAATATACCAATTAGGATATAAAATACTTGAATCAGTTATAGAACCCATTGCCCTTTATGGTTGTGAGGTCTGGGGTCCGCTCACTAGCCAAGAATTCGCAAAATGGGACAAACACCAAATTGAGACTCTGTATGCAGAATTCTGCAAAAATATCCTCAGTGTACAACGTAAAACACCAAATAATGCATGCAGAGCAGAATTAGGCCGAATTACCCGCTAATTATCAAAAGAAAAGAGCCGTTAAAATTCTACCATCACCTACAGAGAGATGAACCTGGAGAAGAGCCCCCTAAGCAAGCTGGTTCTGGGGCTGCGTTCACAAACACAAACAGACCCCACAGAGCCCCAGGACAGCAACACAATTAGACCCAACCAAATCATGAGAAAACAAAAACATAATTACTTGACACATTGGAAAGAATTTACAAAATAACAGAGCAAAAAATAATGCTATTTGGCCCTAAACAGAGAGTACACAGTGGCAGAATACCTGACCTCTGTGACTGACCCAACATTCAGATTCAGTGAGCATAGCCTTGCTATTGAGAAAGGCCGCCGAAGGCAGACCTGGCTATGTGCACATTGCCCACAAAATGAGGTGGAAACTGAACTGCACTTCCTAACCTCCTGCAAAATGTATGACCATATTAGAGACACATATTTCCCTCAGATTACACAGACCCACAAAAAATTTGAAAACAAATCCAATTTTGATAAACTCCCATATCTACTGGGTGAAATACCACAGTGTGCCATCACAGCAGCAATATTTGTGACCGGTTGCCACAAGAAAAGGGCAACCAGTGAAGAACAAACACCATTGTAAATACAACCCATATTAATGTTTATTTATTTTCCCTTTTGTACTTTAACTATTTGCACATCATTACAACACTGTATATAGACATAATATGACATTTCAAATGTCTTTATTCTTTTGGAACTTCTGTGAGTGTAATGTTTACTATAAATGTTGTATTGTTTATTTCACTTTGGTTTATTATCTATTGCACTTGCTTTGGCAATGTTAACAAATGTTTCCCATACCAATAAAGCCCCTTAAAGAAAGAGAGAGAGAGAGAGAGGCTGCATCCCTAATTGCACCTTATGGGTTCTGGTAAAAGGTAGAGCACTTCATAGGGAACAGGATGCCGCTTGAGATGGACCCAGAGAGACAGACAGAAACAGGTGTCATCATCATCAATATGTCTCTCCCACACTGCCTGCCTCCCACCCTACTCCCCTCCCTCCCTCCCTCCCTCTCTCACTAGTTCAGTTCAGGGCCCCAGCCATCACTCTGAATGATGTCAGTCACATTAATTGCTGTCCCCTTGCTGTGTCCCTCTAATACAGCCCCCAGCACGCTTCAGGACATTCTGCTGACACTGAGGCAAGGGCAGTACTGAACGTACATCAGAACA